>NC_053025.1:4240973-4476361 GCF_003073215.2 Triticum urartu
CAGGACTGAAGGCATCACCAGAATATCTTTCTTCCACCCTACACTGATGTACTAGTCGCAGCATTTACTCGGACTAACATGTTATGGTTCAAGTGGAGCCGGTACAAAAGAGACCCAGAAATTAAATCGGCTCGGTGTTGACAGAAACCTGCTGAAACTATCAAGTTGCAGCCAAACTGACAGAAACCTACTCATGAAGTCATGATGCAGATGTTGCTCTCTGAATTTAATGGCCGTCAGCCCCTGTCTAACTGAACCTGAACCTGAATGGTCTTGACAACTGAACCTGAACCTGAACCTGAACTATCGAGAAGTGGGGCTGCCTTACATGAGGATGTTGAGCGGGAGTCCCCTGGCGGCGAAGTCGTCGGCGAACTTGCGGACGGAGGCCAGGGAGGAGAGGTCCAGCTCCATCACCTCCATGCTCGCCGCGGGGGTCTCGGCGAGGACGGCCTGCCGCACGTCCTCTGCGGCGGCGAGGTTCCTGACGGCCATGACGACGTGGGCCCCGCGCGCCGCCAGCACCCGCGCCGTCTCCGCGCCGATCCCGCTCGACGCACCTGCCAGCGGCATGGCAGGGAACCGATTCAGCGACTCGAATCAGATGGAACGAGGGAGGGAGGGGCAAAGGAGGGGTAGGTAGGTACCGGTGACTATTGCGGTGAGGCCGGCTGCGGAGACGCCGGCGGTGACCTGGTCGGCGGTGGATGCCCAGGAGAAGCCCGAGGCGCCCTTGCGGCTGAAGATCCAAGGCAGCATCTTTTCTTCTCTTCTAGTCAAATCACGCAGAGGCGGAGGCGGCGGCCGGCGGAACGGAAGATAGATGCAAGCAAGGAAGGATGGAGGGGGCGGGCGGCCGGCCGGCGGGCAGTCTCTTCCCTTTCTCTTTTGCTACGCAACGACGGAGGAAAGTTTTAATTTAGTCTTGGTTTTGGTAAGATTTTTTAAAAAAGGAGCGAATATGGTAAGATTTGATTTGATTTCCGTATCCGGAGGGATAAGTTTTGATTGTGTTGTGAAATTTTTGATTTGATTTTATTAAGTTAATCCATGAGGTGATTTTGGAAAAGTATCGATCAGCTATAAAGAAGGAAGTCAGGCCAAGCCCATCGTGAAACCCTAGGCCCACACACAATCCCTCCATTCCTCACAGAAAAAGAGGCAGGAATCCTCCCCTCCGCAGCCAGCCATGTCGTCGTTCCAAGGCTGGATAGATCTGCCGCCGGAGCTCCTTTCTCGCGTCGCCGATGGCCTCGACGACCTCAGGTCCTACACCAGCGTGCGGGGCACCTGCACGGCATGGCGTCGCGCGCTCGCGCCACCTACGCCATCGCTGCTCGTCCTCCACCGCGACGGCGCCACCAGACATCGGCCCGCCGCCATCGCTGCTCGTCCTCCACCGCGACGGCGCCACCAGACATCGGCCCGCCGCCATCGTCTCGCTCCCTGCGCACCGCTCCTTCGGCCTCAAGGCAATCCCCTCAGGCCCGTCCTGCCCCAACGCCTTGCACCCGATGCGCGGCTCCTTCGAGTTCACGTCCACCTACCCGATTAGGAGCTGCCTCGGTTGCGGAGGCGGGTGGCTTGCCCTTTCCGTCTGCCTCTACGACGGCCAAAGCCTGCTCACCCTCTTCCACCCAGTCACCGCCGCCGAGATTCTGCTACCGCCGCTCATCTACGACACCCGCTTGCTCTCCAAGATCGTCTTCGTGCCTGACCCCACTAGGGACGACTTCACCGCCGCCACCATCTGCGACATCGACAGGCTCGCCTACGTCACCGCGGGGGCCAGGAGGTGGGCCATCCTTGACCGCGTCCGTCTTGCCACCGGAGACCAGCTCATCAATGTCGTCTACCATCAAAATGGTATGGTTTACTGCCTCACTCGGTTTGGGAATGTTTATGTGCTCCACCTACCGGAACGCCGCCGCCGCGAACCCGTCATCATCAAGGACCAGACATTAGCAGAGGATCTTGTAACGCGTAACAGGCGCATCATTCAAATGCACAATGTCGGATCGGACATGAACGCGCCGGCTAGCGTGCAACCACTGCTCTTGTCTTCGGCGAGCAGTTTCACCCCAGTGTACATCGCTGTTTCGGATTTGACGAGTGCCAAGAACCTGTTTCGGATTGCTAGTTGTACGGTCACTTTGCATCTGGCGGGAGGCGGTCATCGCCGTATAGAGGATGATGAAATATTTGTTCTCAAGTATGATCCCCGACGCAGGCCTTGCTGGGACGCGGTGGCTGACTTGGGGGGATACTGTGACGCCCGGATAATTAAGCCACAGTAATTCCCTGCTAATGGTGCTACGTCATCATGATTACTGTTGTTAAACTCGCGTTGTTTCGAATCCGGTCCAAATTTCAAATTTAAATTAAAGTCAAAAATAAAAGTTTTCAAACACAAAATCTAAAATGTTCAAAGTGTGGAAAATAATCACTAGTTATTTGTCATGTTGGAACCAACCTCTTTTGTATTCCCAGGTGCCCCCGGAAATTTATTTAGTGGTCCAGTAGCATCTAAAATTGGCCTTTCCAATTTTTAAAAATGTCTAGACAACTCCTTTTGGCCCCAAACTTTTTGTGCCATCTAATATTGTTGTGCTTTATTTAAGTGCAAAGTTTTACAAGTAACAAAGCTTATTTGGTAGCTAGAATAAATAGAAAACAGTAGCGGGAATGTAAAACAATAAAAGAATAGAAAATGAATAAAGCCTATTGTGCCACTGGGCCATAAGTGGCCATAGCACACAAGGCCCAGCCCACCAAGAGCCATCCTCCTCCCTGTTCACAACAGGAGGTCGTGGCACGCATCCGACCACCATAGCCGCGGCTGTGGATGCGTGTTGGACATCCTGCGGCTTACCCCGGCGCCTACTTGATGCCCCGAGCTCCCCTCTCTCTCCCTGGTAACCCTAGTCCCCAAATCCCCTCTCCCTCGCTCATATCCGACGACCTGGACGAGGCCGAACTCGCGGTCGTCGTCATCGTCATCGATCCCGCGGCCACCGGTCTCCATTCGTCGCGCCAAGACGTCAAGGAGCTCCGCCATCATCGTCTCCATCGCCCTTCCCTTTCGGTTGGAGCTCGGACGGCCTGCTGCCTCGCCATCGCGCGGTCTTCTCCGCCACGGTCGTCGACCCCGTCGTCGATTCGCGCATCTCCGGTTCATCCCCGACCACCTCGAGCTCGCCTAAAGAACCACAGTGAGCTGCGCCTTCGATTCCCCCTTCTTCCCTGTCTATTCGGTCACCGTAGGTGCCCTCCCCCGAGCTTAGCCGCCGCGGCCGGAGCTTCGCTCTCCAGGCTCCTGGCCGCGCTCCCATGAGCCCTGGGCATCCGGCCGTGCCCCTGCGGAACCCCCGCGTGCGCGCCCGCCTGGGCCATGCCCTGCCTCGCCCCTGGAACGTGCTCGCCGTGCCTGCAACCGCCCGCCATCCCGCTTCCCTACTGCTCCCGCTAGCTGCTCCTGCTTCGAGCTGCTGCTGCTCAGCCTCCCTGTGCCATTGGACTAATGGGCCATTGTCAGAACATCTTATTGCTTTGGTTGGAGGAGGTCCATCTTATAGAGCCCATGATTCTTAGTATTTAGTGCTACTGATGCTAATATTGTTACAATTTGCTCATTTGCACCACATTTTGCTGATATTGGTCTCAATCAACGTATGCATGATGGTTGGGGTAACGATGCTTATATGATGCCTGAATTAATGATAAGGTTCCATTAACAAAACAATCAGTGATGTTTAGCAGTGTTTACTGACTAAACTCACACTCACACACTTATTTTTGTCCTGTTTCATGGTGACATGGTTACCTAAAGATATATTCTGAATGAAGTGTGTCATTTTTCTTTATCTGAAGTGAAATCTTGCAATCTTAAGTGTTATGTACCTCCATAATATTTTACTGTACTAATAAATACAATAGTAGTAACTAGAGATGTGTTCCGCTTCAGATTCAGTATATGTATGTAGTCTAAATTAGTGCTGATATATACATTGTTCAATAATTCTGCAGAAGGAGTGTTTCTAAACTTCTTGATAGCGCTTTCCGTGAAAACCTAGACCGTCTTATCCGGTCATACACTCGCAAGGTCATGGTACTCTCTCTTGGAGTATGAAAGGAACACCTGCGGCAGCAATCCCTGACTCACGAGAGCAAGGTGAAGAACAACATAGAGTTGATGACGAGGAACATGAAGTTCGTTATGCTAGGCCTCGTTTAGTGATTCCACACCCACCTATTCCTCCTTGTCAGCCAGTATTTGCAAAGCCAACACGAGTATTTATTTGTTTATTGCTTAAGTTTGCCCTCCCGGGGGAAGGTGCCATTGCAATCCCACCTTTTTTTCTCTGAGCCGATCAATTTCATAGGCGGATATGTCAACTTGTTTTCTTTGCAAAACTGGAAAAATCATATGGAGATTTTCTATGTTTTACTTTGCTTGCAATTTCGAAGGAAATTTGCCGTCAAGGACCAAAAGGAAGTTTCCTTTTTTTCTGTGACAACCGCAATATGCGACTGGAAATTCCCGAAGGTTTCCATGTTATATATGGTCCTTGATTGAAAGTTTTCTTTATTTTCATGGCAACAGTCATAAGTGCCTAATACTGTAGGAAAGTTTTGTTGTCCCATATATTTCTGTGTTTTTGGTTCCTCCATAGGATTCAAAATGCCGTGGCATTTGAATGCTCAACTTTTTTTTTCCATTTCTATGTTTTTAGAATGGTGAGAACCAGACGTGACATGAGATTATCTATATCTTCTATATCAATATAAAAAGACCCAAAGGGGCAGATCCAATAAATCCCGGCCGTCAAATCAGGTCAATCCAACGACTAAGGCTGCTCCAATGGTGAGTGCTCAACATGTTTAGTGTGCAGTTAATATCATTCCAAATATTAACGCCAATGGTAATCACATACTTAATACGCAAATAATATCCTACACATGTACCCAAAAAGAGCAGCCAATGCCATGAGTTCTCCTCCTGCTAAAAACAGCAGCCTACCCATCCCACTATGTAGAAATACCGACTCGCCAGCTCTCCTCTACCGCCCGGCTTTCGTCTACACATGGAGAGATAACCGGACAAAGGCAACTCGTGCTCGACTGCTTATTTGCCACGGCATCCTGGAACTCACCCTGGTGTCCCACCGTGTCGGCTCCTCCCCTTCCAAGTAAAGTTTCACGGCCTCGGTTGTTTCTGCCATATGGTCGGGGGTCAAGAGGCTGCCATGATGCCCCACTTTTGACAAGGAAACAACCAGACTCTACTCATGTGAGACGTGTTGTGAGCAGGGATGACACATGCTACGGTGAGTGGGACAACATGTTGCACGCGGTGATAACGGGCGCTTTGACTTGCTAGGATGACATGTTGCAAATGGTGGGATGATGTGTTGTGACCTCTGGGACGACATGTTGTCAGCAGCAACGACAGGCAATACAATTACAACTGGTGGGGAGATGTGCTTCGAGTGGTGAGGGCAGATGTTGTGACCGGTGGGATGACATGCTGCAAGCGGCAATGACAGACCCTGTCAGTGGTGGGACGACATGTCGCGAGGCCGTTAGCCGAGTGCTCATTCTTGCAGAAATCTCCGCGTACACCCCATGTCCCAGTTGTGGATCATGTCCGTCACCGTCTGCGCGTACGTCTTCCTCCTGCTCCTCTGCATCTTGCGCAGCAGGCCGTTCTATGTCGACCTGGTCTGCCTCTCCTACGGCCTCCTCGCCGCCGCCGTGACTGTAGCCTACGTCAGCCCGCGGGCTGCCGTCATTGCCCTCCACCTGGCCACAGTCTACGCGGCCGCGCACCTCGGTTACGCGCTGGCCCTGCACCGCCTCCGCACTGGGGCCGCGCCGGCCGTCCCTCCTCGCCCCTCCTCCTTGGACTTGGAGGACCAAGAACGCGTGCGGGCCCTCGCGATGATCTTCTTCACGGTGCTCTGCATGGGGCTGATGAGGGTGTTGGTGATGGACACGGTCGGCGTCCAGGAGCTCATGACCGTCTATTAGAGCATCTCCAGCCGTTCGCCCCCCCAGGACGCATAAAAATTGCCCCTTGAGGGCGAGCCGGCGATACAATCGGCGCTGGGGGCGGTTTTGCACCCAGTCGTCGCCCCCAGCTCGCCCCAAGTGCCGATATTGGCCCACTTTTCAGCCTCATTTCGACGAATAAAGGGCCCATATGGGCGACAATAGGCCCATATTCGGCGTGGTTCACCATTGTTCGGCGTTCAATTATCAACATAATAATGTTTTATCACATATTTCATCACAGAAATATTAAATACTTCAACAAAATAGTACAACAACAAATAGTTCAATACAAATTATATAGTTCAACAATTAAAAACTCATATTTCATCACAAGTTGCGCCCAGCGTCGCCCTTGAGCCTCCATAGGTGCTCTATCAGATCTTGCTGTAGTTGATGATGCACCTGCGGGTCTCGGATCTCCTGACGCATACTGAGATAGGCAGTCCAGGTTGCCGGTAGCTGGTGATCAACTTAGGCTAGAGGACCCTGCCTGTAGTATGGTTTAGTGTCAAACACTGGGTCTTCTTGCTCGCTCTCGATGATCATGTTGTGTAAGATGACACAGCAAGTCATAATCTCCCACATTTGATTTTTCGACCAGATCCATGCTCTGGGTGGTGACCGTGGGCCTAGTGCTCCTGCATGGCGTGCTGTTCCCGGCGGGGATGGAGACGACGACGTTTTTCCTCATCGTGTGGGGGCACGTTGGTTTCTCCGGCGACCCGCACCGTGGCAGGCGCCGTCTGCGCGGCGGTCTTCCAGCTGCTGCTGCTCATGGCATTGGCTGCTCTTTTCGGCTACTGTCTCGTCGTCTACATAACCTACCTGCACGTTGCCACCGCCGCCGATGCCGAGGCGGACGACGGGATGGTAGACCACCACGGCGGTGGAGAGATGGCGATTCTGCAGGAGCTTCATCTTGAGCATGGAGAGTAAGATCATGATCTGCTGCTGGTGCTGTCGAATACTAGCTAGTAGATGCCCATTGGCTGAACCTGAACTAACGGAAGTACCTTGATTCAGGAATGATCACTTAATTTGCAGATCTTCAACATGGTTACACACCTTACCTTATACATGCTCACCTGAATTGAGAATGATGGCAGTTGAAGCTAGATAGCTGAATCAGATCACTGCATCATTCAGATTGAAGCCCCCCCACCCGATCCACGGAAAATTGCATCCATGTGGAAAGCCTTCGATGGAGCTACGGCGAATCAGATAAGTCATGGAAAAAATTGCATCCATGTGGAGTGACCATTGAATTAATGGAAGAGGACATTTCTCAAGTAAAGTGATCGAGGATTCTAGGGTTTGTGATCCTCATTACAATTAGTGCGCCCAAAGGTAGTTAAGTCCGAGTCGACTCCGTAGCCGATGGATCTTTTGTGCGGAGATTTCTACAAGACCGAGCACTCGGACTCGCAACATGTCGTCCCACCGCTTGCAATATCCGTCGCCGCTTGCAATATCCGTCAACATGCCCTCGAAGCACATCTTCCCTTTGGTTGTAGCGTCCGCCATAGCCGCCTGCAACATGTCGTCCCAAAGGTCGCAACACATCGTCCAACCATTTGCATCATGTCATCCTAGCAAGTCAAAGCATCCCGTTATCGCCCGCTTGCAGCATGTTATCCCACTGGTCGCAGCATGTGTCATCGCTGCTCATAGCACGTCTCATAGGAGTAGAGTGTGCTTGTTTCCTTGTCAACGGTGGGGCATCATAGCATCCTTAGCTTTAGATTCTATCATCGTTGTATCTTGCCTTGTGTGTGTGTGTGTGTGTGGTGTGATGTCGAGTTGCATGGTAGTTGTTTTATCTATAAAGCGGAGCGCGAGCCTTTTTTGATAAAATAAAGTCAGGCAATAGCAAACAATAAGAAGGTTGTACCCACACATACCCTACCCATTGTCATCATGGGGTCCCTCTGTCACGTTTGGATTTATTTATAAAATGGGCAATAGCCCTTCTTTTAGAAGAAACTAGGAAAACCTTCATCTCCCTAGAACATAAAAAGGAAGTTTGAACACAATTGTCATGGGATTTTTCAAAATCTATTTTAAACATCATTTTTGTTCCCATGAATATCATTTCAAGCTTTATGTAAGATAACTACTAAAGTATATATCTTCCTTTGGTAAATGTTGTTTGTACAGGGGTTATAGTTTTATCAGCTGAAGTAATAACCCTATTATTAATAACCTTAGTTATCAACTTAAAACTGACATCACTCAAACATAGAACTGTACATCTTATGAGCATCTACAGCCGAACTTGGTAAATTTGAACCCTCAAACGTCCGCGGCATCTGGAATGAATTATTTGAGGCCTGGTCACTGTTCGCGGACGCGCCCGGATGAGGCCGTGATGCCACACCTTGCGGCGGATCCATGCGTCATTTGGATGGACGCAATGGATCCCCGTGAAAGGAGTCTGAGCGCTATCGTCGGGCGGCCTCCTCACGGAAATGGCGGAGCGTAAGCCGGACCGTCATGTCCTCCTCGGGACCACATTGGATGAGCTCGGGGCCGATGAATCTGAAGGTGTAGGACTCAAATTCGCTGCCTGCCATGCCAGAGATCGCTGGGCAGAGCGGAGTGTAGTGGAGGGGACAAAGTGGAGTGGCTAGGGTTTGATCCAAGGAGCGGACGAGGACGACTATATGTGGGATCAGGTGGGCCGGGTCCGACGTGAAGGACGCGCCCGGGCCTCCTCCCCACCAATGTGGGTCGGGTCTGACCTCCCCATATGTTATTCAATTTAGACTGGAGATATGACGGGTTTGAGACGGATTTGAGGCATCGTCTTTTTTTTCGATCAGGTGTATGGGTAGGGTTTTTTTTGACCGATCAGACCGGACTGTGTGGGTATTGGGCGCCCGGCTGTTTTTAGAGCAAAAAATACCTCACGCGTTAGAAACCATCATTTTTATGTGTCGAAGACAAACAACACTTCAACAGACGTTGTAAAATAGAGCATGCACTAAAAAACTTTATCACGGGCTGCTAGGCTGCAAATTTAGGGTGGCGAATAGGTAGGACCATCGAATTAGACGTGTTTTGGCGCATCTGAATAGCGCAACGTGTTTTTGCACATCTGAATAGTGCACAAGCTGCTAGGCTGTGAATTTAAGGAGCTGGATAGGTAGGGCCGTCTAATTGGGCGTCGTATTTTTGTGCATCCGCTTTGGACGCAATGTTTTCAAAAACCTTTTTGTCACTCCCTAAAAGGACTATTTTGACGCTGTAAAAGAACATCCGGAAAAACCTCTTTAATGCTATAAAAGAATCAAACCGTGCCAAAATTTGGGACGCCGGATTAGGCATCATGTTTGTGTATCTAAAAAACCTCTTTTCTCACACACAAAAAGACTATTTTCACACTGTAAAAAGAATTATACCGTATCTAGAAAACCTCTTCATCGCTCCCTATTTTTTTTTCACGTGGCTCAGATGCTCGCAGAGCCCCGGGTGGTGCCCGAATGTGGCCACTAGTGATACTAAGCTAGTACACCGGCACCGGCACGACGATGAAATGATTCAGATGTACAGAGTAGTACCTCCATCGCTACACATTTTAGATGTTTTGAATACTGAAATGAGTGAACATATATGATAATGAATCAAGTCTCTTTCATCACTAGTGCAGAACCGGGCAATAGCACCGGTTCGTAAGGCCCTTTAGTGTCGGTTCCATAACCGGTACTAAAGTGTGGGCAAAGCCCCCCCCCCCTTTAGTACCGGTTCAGCACGAACCGGTGCTAAAGGGAAACCACGTGGCACGAGCCAGCTCCGGGGGCCGGGAGCCCTTTAGTACCGGTTGGTAACACCAACCGGTACTAAATGTTTGTGGGTTTTTGTTTTATTTTGTATTTTTCAATTAAATTTGTGTTATCAATTTAATTTAGGATTGTTTTACGTTATAATGAGTTGTAGTCGTCATCATCATCATCATCATCATCATCATCGCATATTAATAAATAAATAAACTCTAGCTAGCTAAAAATCATCGTAGTCGTCTAATTACCACTATTTAATCATCATAGTCATTACCGCTACCTATCTAATCATCACCAACACTGGCTAGCTTAAAGAGGAAACATTCACTTTGTAACAGAAGCAAAGATATCATCGAGTTCAACATAATCATCACCAACATCGAAGTTCAGGACATGAGACACTAATTAAGAGCATGAACTAGTGCTGCTCCCTCTCAGGTAGAATAGCATAGAACATGTATAGCTCTCCCGATTCATCATACTGGAGCATGCAGATGAATCTGTCTCCTAATCTTAGATTGCGCTTCTCCTTGCTGCCCCCTAGTACTTCTCTGCGATCATTAACAATTTTGCTCCAATCTTTCACTATTAAGCATTCTTCGCTTTCAGAAATCCTGAATGCACTCATGTGCAATGTAGGATATCTTGGCCGTAAGCTAACCATTGACATGTCACCTTTAGTCTCGACCCACTGAGGCACAACTGTCATCGTAAGTCCCTGTTGAAGAACATCGTATAGTAATTAATATACTAAGCAATGAAAGTTTAGCTTCAAAAATAATGTATGCAAAAGATGCACTAATTAAGGACAAATAGTTAAAATCTTACCATCTTTCGATTATAGATGTGACCGTAGTTCAATACGATCACCATTGGCCGCACGTTTTGAGTACTAACATTTCTAAGTTCAGGAAAAAAATTTGTCTTGACAGTATTAAGATCCTCAAGCCATGAAATATAATGACTTATCTCCTCGCAATTTAGTTGAGCCCCGGGGCAGTAGTAGGTCCTGTCTACCAAGCGCCAGACATGTTTGCTTGAACCGAAATAAGCTGACAATACAAATTAGTTGTCAACTATTTTTAAATAAACTGTATCAAAGACATAAACATATGCATGCATGGTTGAGAAAAACTCACATAATGATAGAACTGGAGGCGTTTGCATATCGACCCAGATGTCTATATTAACTTCAATATCATCTTCCAGACGAATATCAAAGGTGACAACCATACCAGGCTCAAATGCATAAGCCTTGCATAGTGCTTGCCAAGTTTTGCATTCAAAATGGGTGTATGTGTCTCCATTATATAATTTGACGCTGAAAGTATACACATGCTCTGTCTTCAAGTAAACCCTCTTTACCTCCATATCATCTATAGCACTAAAACCTATCTTATCCAAGACAAAAATTCTTGCATGGCAGGGGATGCGCTAGTAGAATAGTGAAAATTTAAAATTATAAGTTGAAGCAAATGAAGCATAAGTTTTGCATTCAAATAATAATTGACAAAGTGACTTACTGTATCAACTTCGAATGTCTCATCCAGCTTGATGTTGAAGCGCCTACCATCAACAAGGAAATTTCTGTCGCATAGGCCGCGCTGGTCTTCACAGTGTTCGCACATAATGAAATCTTTTTCGTTGTCAGATGACATTTCCTATGTTCATATAGGTGAAACATTAAACACCTATTACTATCTAACATTAATTAATATCTAGCCAAATATATATTCATCTAACATTTGACATTAATATATCTAACTATATTCATCTCTAACAATTGACATTACTATATATTTAACTTTTCTATCTAATTCATCTAACATTCGATATTAATCTAACATTTATATAAAATCAAAATATATAAAAAATTAAATAAATAGAAAAACTCATTAACAAATAATATTTTAATTAGATCATCAAATCTCAGATACCTAAATTTTCTTACTAAAAATAAACTAGTTATATTAATTATTGAACTAGTTCAAATCTCATATACCTAAATAAACTAGTTATATTAATTATTGAACTAGTTGAAATCTCATATACCTAAATAAACTAGTTCGACAATTTTCTTACTAAAAATAAACTAGTTATATTAATTATTGAACTAGTTCAAATCTCATATACCTAAATAAACTAGTTTGATAATTTTCTTACTAAAAATAAACTAGTTATATTAATTATTCAACTAGTTCAAATCTCTATAGTTCGACAATTTTCTATCTAGCTAATTCATCTAACATTCGACATTAATCAAACATTCGATCATCTAATTAACTTTTCTAAAAAACAGAAAATAAGTAAAAAAATGTGTGTGCGTGTGTATGTGTGTGTGTAGTGTGTACGTATATATGTGTGTATGTGTGTATGTGTGCGGCCCCGTACGCCGCCGCCCCGTACGTACGAGCGGGGGCGCCGGCATACGGGGCAGGGGCGGCGGCGCCGCCGTACGGGCCGGGTGTGACGACGACGGACGGCGGCGCGGCGGGTATACGCGAGAGCGAGAGACGTACGGGACCGCGGCGGGACGACGACGGACGGCGGCGCGCGGCGTTCGGGGCGGCGGCGCGAGACGGCGACGACGACGGGCGGCGGCGGGGACAGCGACGACGACGACGGACGACGGGCGACGGGCGGTGAGTGTCGTGGTTCTAACTCTGACAGTGAGGTAGGGGGGTATGTATGGAGAGGCTAGATCTCAGCTATGGAGAAGCTGTAAATACACCAGGATGTACGAGTTCAGGCCCTTCGCGGAGGAAGTAACAACCCTATGTCTCGGTGCCCGGAGGCGGTCGACTGGATTATGTGTGTATGGATTACAGGTGTGCCCACCCCTGCTACTGAGGAGGGGGGTGGCTTATATAGAGTTCGCCAGACCCCTCCGGTCCTTAGTAATGCAGGGTTAAAATACATTAAGACTGGGCGTTACTGGTAACGTCCTTATTAAAGTGCTATGATGACCATAAAGACTACTTAATGGCCGCTTGCGGAGTGACTTTAGATCTCCTGTCAGTCGAGTGGTTGGCTTCGTAGTCGAGTGGTAGCTTCCTGGTCGAGTGTCTTGAATCCGTCGAGTGGGATACCTTCAAGTCGATTGAAAGGCGACTTCTTCCAGGGATGTCCTTGGGTAGGGCTCTTAGGACAGGTCCATGCCCTTACCCTAGGTACATAGCTTCATCAGCGAGGACGGGTTCGAGCGGCGCGCGAGAGGTTGGAGACGAAAGAAGTGGGGAGATCTAACTGAATTTTCGTAAGTGTTGTATATATAGGAGAGGCCTTTAGTACCGGTTGGAGCCACCAACCGGTACTAAAGGCCAACTTTGGCCAGGCCAAGAGGCGGGAAGAGCAAGCCTTTAGTACCGGTTGGTGGTTCCAACCGGTACTAAAGGGTGGTCTTTAGTACCGGTTGGAGCCACCAACCGGTACTAAAGGCCTCGCGCTGCCACCCCAAAGTTTAGTCCCACCTCGCCGGGCGAAGTGCAGCCGCACTGGTTTATAAACCCACCCGCGGCTACCTCTTCGAACTCCTCTATATAGCAGGCTTCTGGGCCTAATTAATTAGGGCGCGCTGCCCTGTGAGCCTGCTGGCCCTTTTGGGCCTGCATTTGCACACCCTAGGTCTGGCAGGCCCACTGGGCAGCGCGCCAACAAATTTTTTATATAGTTTTTTCTTTTCTGCATTATTTATTTTCTTCTATTTATTTTTGAGTTGTTTTTTATATAGTTTTTTCTTTTCTGCATTATTTATTTCTTCTATTTATTTTTGAGTAATTTTTTTGTATAGTTTTTTATTTTCTGCATTATTTCTTTTCTTCTATTTAATTTCTTCTGGAAATTGAATGCTGCATACTGAACAATTAGGTAAATGACCGAAAAACAATAAATGATATCAGAACATGTTGGAAATTGATGACGTCGCTTTGAATGCTGCATACTGAACACAAAAGAAGTCCGGAGTTCAAATAAGTTTAAAAAACATTGAAGTGGCCGTGTAACAGATGAGTTCTCGTCCGAAACCCTGATACTCCGAAAGAGTATGTCCAGTTTGTACACGAAGTGCGTCCAGTTTTTGCCGTGACCCTCTCTACTCTTTCGCGCATGCTATGCGGGTGATATGATGATACCATGCCAAGTTTCAACATTTTCAGTATTCATTTTGTAACGATTTTCAATTTCATGGTCATTTAGCTCTCTAAACAATTAGGTAAATGACCAAAAAATAACAAATGATGTCAGAACATGTTGGAAATTGATGACGTCGCTTTGAATGCTGTATACTGAACACAAAAGAAGTCCGAAGTTCAAATAAGTTTAAAAAACATTGAAGTGGCCGTGTAACAGATGAGTTCTCGTTTGAAACCCTGATACTCCGAAAGAGTTCGTCCAGTTTGTACACGAAGTGCGTCCAGTTTTTGCCATGACCCTATCTACTCTTTCGCGCATGCTATGCGGGTGATATGATGATACCATGCCAAGTTTCAACATTTTCAGGATTCATTTTGTAGTGATTTTCAATTTCACGATCATTTAGCTCTCTAAACAATTAGGTAAATTATCGAAAAACAAGAAATGATGTCAGAACATGTTGGAAATTGATGACGTCGCTTTGAATGCTGTATACTGAACATAAAAGAAGTCCGGAGTTCAAATAAGTTATTAAAAATAAAAAAGAGGTGCAATGCTAGTTAATTTGCTTTAAGCCATTCGGAATAGTGTAGACTGCACTACACATAGCTCAGTGCAATCTATGCTATCCCGCAAGGCTTGAAGCTAATCAATATGTAGGTGAGCATTGTAACTCTTTGTCATTGTATGTGCACTCACGGCTTATAAACCGCTCATACTGCCTCTCTCTTGGCGAGGTGGGACTAAAAATCAGCTTACAAAGAAACTCTAGTACCGGTTCATGGCATGAACCAGTACTAAAGGTCTTCGTGGGCTTATAAACCGCTCATACTGCCTCTCTCTTGGTGAGGTGGGACTAAAAATCAGCTTACAAAGAAACACCGGTTCATGGCATGAACCAGTACTAAAGGTCTTCATGGGACCCTAGACTGACCGTAGCCTGACACGCCACGAACCGGTACTAAAGGTTACCCACCATTAGTGCCGGTTCAAATTCAAACGGGCACTAATGTGCTTCACATTTAGCCTTTTTCTAAAAGTGCATGACAAGTCGACATATATAGTCTCTGCATGCATGGCTTTATATGTTTGTTCACGTGTCTAGCAAGTTCCTGTCATGTGTGGTTAGCCCCCCCACTCACATAACTAATTACGGACTCTCTCATTTGCTACAACACACAACATGCATACAACCATTAGATCGAAAAATGTACACCAACTGAAGCATGCACACAATGACCAACAGAAATATACTACTGGCTAGTACTAATTTAAGCAGGGAGGCACCATTATATTAGCGCTAGCGCCACTACTACATCAACAGCAACTAATTGACCAACTAACTACACTAGGTACATCATCTGCCACCAACTTAAAACTACTTTTCCAAAAGTAAGTCCAGACTGAACCATACATGCAATCATGCCATCGGAAACACAACTAAACTGAACCAACTACTAGTAGGAGTACTAGCATGCACCCTGCTGCCCTGCTTCTTACGGAGGGATCTTCACTTGTTGACATGTACACTTCAGGACGTGTACATGGTGACGGCCTTGGTGCCCTCGGAGATGGCGTGCTTGGCGAGCTCGCCGGGGAGCACCAGCCGCACCGCGTTCTGCACGTCGCGGGACGTGAGCGTGGCGCGCCCGGCGTACTGCGCCAGCCGCGACGCCTCCGTGGCCAGCCGCTCGAACATGTCCGCCATCATCATGTCCAGCGCCTGCATCGTCTTCCCCGACGCCCCCAGGTCCGGGTGCACCTGCTTCAGCACCCGGTACACGTACGCCTTGTACCCCATGTCGATGTTGTTCCCTCCCAGCCGACGACGACGCCGCCCGCCTCTTCCTTTTCCCATGTTCTTCCTCGCCGCCGCCTCCGCCTTGCGCGTCCTGGCCTTGCCCTCGCTCCTCGCCCTCTTCTGCGTCGGCGTCTCGGGGCCCTCCGGCTTGGTCGGCTCGCCGTCGTCCTCCTCTGCAGGCCGCTTCTTCCCGTCGGCGGTCTCGTCCTGGTACGCGTAGGGCTCCTCCTGCGTCTCCTGGCTCTGCAGCGACGCCGGCGTCTTGCTGCCAGCACCTTTCTTGCGCTGCTGCTGCTCCTCCTCCTGGGGTGACGGCGAGACCGGCACCACCAGCGGCCCGGCAGGCGACTTGGCGTTGGCGGCGCCTCTCTTGGAGGCGGGCTGCTTCTTGGCGCCGGCGGTGGGCTGGGCGTCGGGGGTGGTGACGACCTCGACGTGCACGTCGCGGGAGCGGGAGACGTCGACGACCTCCGGCTGCGGGTCGTCCTGGGAGGCGGGGAGGATGGTGGTGGCGACCTCCACGGTCTCCTCCACCACCTTGGTCTTGACGACGGAGCTGACCACCTTGCTGCCGCGGCGCTTGGGAGCCATCTCGCTACTCTTGCTACTGCTTTGCTAGTGTGGACTGTGGAGTGTACTGGGACTGAGCGTGAGGTGAAGTGGGTTGCACAAGTGTGTTGGACGAAGTGAGCTCGGCAGCTGGCGTACTTATGGAGGAAGGTGGGAGGGGCACGTGTAGGGTGGCCGGACACGCGGCAGCGGCAGAGGTGAGACCGGCCGGCGACGTGGTAACACGCGGAGGGAAGGAGGCGGTAAGAAACTGTCCACCGTCTTGGGCTCTGTGTGTGACCGAGCTGCATTGCGTTTGCGTTTGCGTTTGCATGGCATGCACGGTGGCCTCTTTCTGGAACAAGCTTGCACCTTCCTTCCTTGGTTGGAACGCGCGACAGCAATTCAAATTCTGGCTGTTTGAATTGTTTTTCATTCGACTGGACAGGAGGAGTAGTTCCTTCCAGACTAGTCTTTGCTGTCATGTAACGCCATGGCCATGCAAGCTCTGGACGCCTTACACGTCTGCATTATGATCCAAGGGTGTACTGTGCACTGGGCTCCACATGGACCTCCGCACCCTGGCCCGGCCCAAGCTGCCGCTCGTAGCAACTAGCAAACTTCAAAAAGGGGCTAGAGACAAAGTCGTCTGAAAAAAAATTTTGTTAAGTTGATTTTTTTCATAATCAAATATGACTTCACCGATTTTTGCTAAGTCAATTTTTTCTAACATTCTAAATGGATTGCCTCCATTGGGGTAAGCCAACATTTTCTACAGGAACACTCGGCCGGCCTTTGCAGTCACAAAACAAAAACCACCAGATACTTCACCTTGGTCTCAAACATAAAAGAAACTGACTCGTAAAAAACTACACACAAGTGTTCGAGTTCATAGATATATCTTCTACGTGTAAGTTCTAATCATTCGATCTAAAGGAACCTAATTACGTGTAAATTTTAATCGATCGATCCAATGGAACCTAATTACATGCAAGTTTTAATCGATCGATCTAATGGAACATAATTACGTGTAGGTTTCATAACAAGGAATGAATCACAGTTGCATTGATATTCCCTTAAAGACTAAAAATAAATAAAACTAAAACAAAATAATAAATTTTCTAAGAACAAATAAATTTGTGGCATGACTATTACCCTTTGGAAAGAAAGAAAATGAAAAAAAGACAAAATTTGCACATAATGTACATATAAATCACGCTTTTTAATAAAATACAAAAATAATTATATAACAATTATTGGCATTGATATTTAACCTTAAAGAAAGAAATACAATGAAATAAGTTAGTGGCATTAATATTTTCGCAAGAAAAAAAGTTTACTGAGAAGGAATCAGTTAGTAGCATTGATATTTAACGTTTAAGGAAGAAATACAATGAGATAGAAACTAAACAAAATCAAACTAGTAATTTTTTTTTGTAAGGAAAAATGAATTAGTGGCATTGGTATTAACCTTTAAGGACAAAGAACATAAAAAATAAAGCAAATAATGAGAAAATTTACACAAAAATGTGTTTTTTTCATATGCAAGAAAATGCATATAAGAGTGGAATTTTTCAAAAGTAAGTATGATAATAAGGAATGAACTAGAGTGGCATTGATATTACCCTTAAAGAAGAAGGAAAATGAAACAGAACTAAAACAGAAAAAACAAAATAATGAAAATTTTCTAAGAACATATGAATTGTGTGGCATTACTATTATCCTTTGGAAGGAAAGAAAATAGAAAATGAGAAAAATTGCACATAATTTACATAGAAATTATGGATTATAATAGTGGAATTTTCGCACACAAAAAAACAGTTCCCTAAGAACAAATCAGTTAGTGGCATTGATATTTAACCTTAAATGTCAAAAATATCAGTTGGTGGCATGGAAAATAATGAAATAATTACACAAAAATGTGTTTTTTTCACATGTAAGAACAAGCATGTAATAATAGAATTTCTTAAAAGTAAGTTTCATAATAAGGAATGAATAAGAGTGGCATTGATATTACCATCAAAGAAGAAAGAAAATTAAATAAAAACTAAAACAAGAAAACAGAATAATGAAATTTTCTAAGAACGAATGAATTAGTGGCACTATTATTACCCTTTGGAAAGAAAAAAAATTGCACATAATTTACATAAAAATTATGTTTTTTATAATATGCAAGAACAAACATATAATAGTGGAATTTTCGCAAAAAAGTACACTAAGAAAGAATCAGTTAGTGGAATTGATATTTGATCTTAAACAAAGAAAGAAAAATGACAGATTTGCACATAATTTACATAGAAATTACGCATTTTCATATTATGCAAGAATAAACATATAATAGTGAAATTTTCGCAAAAAAGTACACTAAGAAGGAATCAGTTAGTGGAATTGATATTTAATCTTAAACAAAGAATGAAAAATGACAAATTTGCACATAATTTACATAGAAATTATGCATTTTCATATTCATTTGCACATAATTTACATACAAATTGCGCATTTTCATAATATGCAAGAATAAACATATAATAGTGGAATTTTCGCAAAAAAGTACAGTAAGAAAGAATCAGTTAGTGGAATTGATATTTGATCTTAAAGAAAGAAAGAAAAATGACAAATTTGCATATAATTTACATAGAAATTATGCATTTTCGTAATATGCAAGATTAAACATACAATAGTGGAATTTTCGCAAAAAAGTACAGTAAGAAAGAATCAGTTAGTGGAATTGATATTTGATCTTAAAGAAAGAAATAAAAATGACAAATTCGCACATAATTTACATAGAAATTACGCATTTTCATAATATGCAAGATTAAACATATAATAGTGGAATTTTCGCAAAAAAAAAGTTCCCTAAGAAGGAATCAGTTAGTTGAATTGATATTTGACCTTGAAGAAAGAAATAAAATGAAATAAAAACTTAACAAAATCAAAGTAATATTGTTTTTAAGGAAAAATGAATTAGTGGCACTGGTATTACCCTTTAAGAAGAAATAAAATAAAATTAATTAAATCAAATAGTGAAAAATGCACGCAATTTTTTTAATCATATGCAAGAACAAGTATATAACGGTGGAATTTCTCAAAAAGAAGTTTGATAATAAGGAATGAGTTAGAGTGGCATTAATATCACCCTTAAATAAGAAAGAAAATAAAAGGAAAACAAAAACAAAAACAAAAAATAATGAAATTTTGTAAGAATGGATGAATTAGTGGCATTAATATTACCCTTTGGGAAGAAATAAACTAAAAAAATGACAACATTTGCACATAATTTTCATAAAGTACGCTTTGTATAACAAAAATAAACTTATAGTAGAGAAATTTCACAAAAAGGAGTTTCTTAAGAAGGAATAAATTAATAACAATGGCTTTTCCATTTAAGAAGAAAAAAGTGAAACAAATAATGACAACATTTGCATAAAATTTACATGGAAATTGTGCTTATCATAATATGTAAGAATAAACATTTAATGGTGGAATGTCTGCAGGAAAGAAGTTTCCTCAGAAGCAATAAGTTGGATTCATACTTAACCTTAAAAAAGAAAGAAAATGAAATAAAAGCGGAACAAGATCAAAATAATAAAGTTTTCTAAGGGATATTGGATTGGTGGCATTGGTATTGCCCTTTGAGAAGAAAAAGAATGTTTTTTTTAGCAAATAATGACAAAATTTACGCAGAAGTTACATTTTTTATCATATGCAAGAATAAGCATATAATAGTGGAATTTTCGCAAAAAGAAGTTTCATTAGAAGGAATGAATTATGGGCAGAATACTACCCTTAAAGAAAATATAGTAATGAAAATTTCTAATAAAGATTACGTTACTGGCATTATTATTACCCTCTAGAAAGAATGAAAATAAAAACAAATGATAAAAAAAATTGTACACGTAATTTGCACAAAAATTGTGTTCTTTTTATAATATGCAAGAATAGAATAATAGTGAAATTTCACAAAAGGAAATTCCGTAAGAAAGAATAAATTAATAGCATTGGTATTGCCCTTAAAGAAAATAAAATAAAATAAACACTTAATCAAAATCAAAATAATCAAGTTTTTGAAGAAATAATAAATTAGTGGCACTGAAATTGCCCTTTAAAAGGGAAAAAAAGGAAAACAAAACCTGAAAAACTTGCACAAAACTTTGCACTGAAATTACATCACAAAAGTGTAAAGTTTGTATGGATGTATGTTGTTTCTTTTCATGTACGTTGTTGCATCACAAAAGTGTAAAGTTTGTATGGATGGCCCCTTTTATCTAAAAATAATAAAATCAGCAAGCATTGCCAACTATTAGTACTATTGTTAGAATCACTTCATTAATTTGCCCTACTCGTGCTGATCACTAGCTAGCTAATACTCGTCCACCAGCTGAGCTGGGCAAAGATACACCACAGTAAATACTTGAGACCCAACAACACAGGTCTATGCACCATCATTTCATTGCCTAACAACAATGCAAGGCAAGTATTTCAGACTGATGCAGTATGAACTAACTAGGCAGTGGAAACCACTTAATAATTTACAACAGCAGCCATCAACATCCCTCCCTATGTACACCTAGTCGATGGCACCTACTGTACACAAAACAAACAAACTAAGCCCCTCCCTGTCTTTTGCAACAAGACTGAATGTTAAGGAAGATGCATGCTGGAGACAAGTTAGTCAGTCCCAGCCCATGAGCATGTTGGTGACGCTGTCGACGATCTTGCTCCGCACCGAGCACGAGAGCTCGTGTTCGTCCTCCCCCAGGTGCACCCTGTACACTTCCCATTCCCGATCGTCCACCACATGCCTTCCGATCTCAGCCTACAAACCATTCATCAAACAAAAACTTGGTTATGTCAATGAACAACCATCAGAGCGAGGTGTGTGGTTGTCAGACAGGAATGAACATTTTTTTTTTGAAAAGGGGAATGAACATGGTGGACACACGATTTCATTACCAAGAAGACTCGTCTATGGAGGTTCTTAAGCGCGAGCGTGATGTCATAGAACACCAGCGGTCTGCCCTTCCCGGACACCTCCACCGGGTTCGCCACCAGCAGCTCCGAGTCGGGGCCCCGGTTCACCAACGCCACGCGGAGCGGCCGCAGCAGCTCCATCCTCAGGCGGGAGCACATGCTTCTCTGTTTCTGCTGGTCAAGTATCTTTTTCCCATCCGACTGCACCGCGAACAGATCCACCTCGCACCGGCCCTTCTGGCCCGCGTAGAACCGGCCATACGAAATCTGACAGCAAACACAACTCCCTACTCAATACATATCCCACCCAAAGAAATAAAATAAAAATACCGTTGCTTCGATATACTGAATTACCTGGATGTTGCAGTCCTTGACTGTTCTCATGATGTCGTACAGGAGGCCCTTGTGGTCGCCGCACTGTATCTGAATCAGGGTGTGCACGGGGCTGAGGGAGTTGTCCATAGTGACCGACAGGCTACCGCTGGACCTCGATTGCTCCTCTATGGCATCTACCTCGCTGAACATCTGCTCCAGGACAACAGGCGACAACAATGCTGAAGCTTGGAGGCAAGAAGACATGTCCTCCGTCGCGGATTCTATTTCGCAACTCGTCACGGAGTCGCCTAAGACACTCTGGAGCTTTTCATAGGCCTCTTCCCTCCTGCTCTTTGTGTGTAGAAGTTCCCTGAAATCATTGCACGAGGTATCCGTTCATTTACCGTCACAAAGGTAGACATACTTATATTTGAAATGATGGACATCAATTACTAAACATAAGCCATGCAGATTTTCTATTTCAAATGATGTACCTTAGTAAACATAAACTACAGAGCTGAAGATTACCTAATAAACTATGAAAGAAAACATGACAGAACAACTTCATACTGCTAAGAGAAGCAATTAACGAGTTATAGAGGATCATATGCTCTCATGATAAATTCGCAAGAAGGTTAATTATGCATATCCTAAGACAATACCATATCCCTTGAGAAATGAACACTGTTCAACCAGCAGGTTGCAAAAAGTCAACAATACTTTGTTATGGGATTGACAAACAAAATAACCTATGGGAGGCACCGAAAAGAATGTACGAGGAGATAAGAAATGGACCTAGCATCAGTGATGAAGAAAAGGTCCATCACTCTCCCATCTGGCGTGGTGGAGACCTTGACCCTCCTAATTGTGAGTTCCATCTCGGAGAGCACGCACGTCACGTCTGCAAATCAGACAAATCCCACGAAGCAGGTCAGGATTAGACATTTCCTTTGTACACATTATGAATCCTGTCATGCTCTTTCACTGGGAAAAACATTTCTCAAACATGCCCACTAACACCTCCAAGTGAGGACTGCACATCCTAAATTCTTACAATTATCATATACTAGGAAATACCAGGGTCACAAGAATTGGGGTGCCAAACAATATACATCGATTACATCACAGTAGATAAACGCACGAATTCCTCCGGTTGCGTATGTGAGCGGTCTACCAGGAGACGAATGAATGATAGTCTCACAAGAAACCATAGAAGAAAGTCAGTCAATAGTCAATGTAATCCGGAGGGCTCGGCGAGTCAGGGTGTTTTCTTCAGTCAGTCAGTCGATCAGTAACATCATAGACTAGCAAGTGCCAAACAAAATACTCCCTCTGTAAACGAATATAAGAGCGTTTAGATCACTATTTTAGTGATATAAACACTCTTATATTTCTTTACGGAGGGAGTAGCAAGTAATTCTTGTAAAACGGCATCTGACATAGACAGCATGGATCAAGCAGTACCTAGAAAGAAGCTGCGGAGAAATTGAGTTAACCAATTACGCACTTTGTTGACAAGCACACACAGCACAGCATCTAATAATCTGAAGCAGACACGATACGAGAGGTGGTGAACTGAAGAAATCTAGTATTACCGTGGAGGAGGCCCATCCGGTCGTAGCAGCAGAACTTGAGCAGGAACACCTGGGGCTCGGCGTCGGGGTCCTGGAGGCCGGCGGCGGCGAGGTAGGCGCTGTCGACGCCGAAGGGCGCCGGGACGGGGCAGAGGTCGACGAGGCGGTCCTTGAGGACGTCCCAGGCGACGGCCCGGCCTCGGCGCGCGGCGACCCAGAGCACGATGTAGCACCAGCGGCCGTCGGTGCTCATGTCGCCCTTGTGGACGTTGAGGCCGAAGAGGAGGACGAGGCGGCAGAGGTCGCAGCCCAGGCCCGTCTTGTCGGGGCAGCTCACGGTGACCACGGTGGGGTCCCCCGCGCCGTCCCCGTGCACGATTTGGACCACCTCGTCGCTCGGGCTCGGGATCCCCATCCCTCTCTCTGTTGTTGGCGAGAGATGGGCTCAAAAACCAAATCTTTGGGCTGGTTCGGTTGGTTGGTTGCTCCGTCCGTCCGGAAAGGGGAAGTTTGCTCACTCCGTCGTTCCACTCGCTGGTTAGTATTTGGAGGTGGGTCTTGTCTGGTGTTGGTGGCCGGCCGGAGGGGAAGGGGAAGGGGACGAGGACGAGGAATCTTGGGGACTGGATTCCTCCCAGGCTCTTTGTTGGCATGATAATCTGAGTGAGGATGGAGGATGGCATGTGTAAGGAGGTCAATAAATCTTTTGTTGAAAAATTTGTGTCTGGAAATAAAAAGAACAAAAAAGAAAAGAAAAAAGATTGAAGACATCAAGGGAAGAATAGTCTTTCTTTCATGTTGCATGTGGCATGGACAATACTTTCCACAAGTGAGAGTGACATGTGGTGCAATATGTACCGTCACCGTGTATATATTGCAAAGCGGCGATGGGGACTGAAGACTGTAGCTCGGCTTTGTCCCCGGTAAGTAAGCAAACACGTGCCACAACGCAACAAGTCAAGCACAAAGTGAAGAGAGAGGTTCTTTTATGATCTCTTTTTATGGTGGTGGTGCTGGCATTTCTTAATTCAGTTTTACCATCTCTTTTCACTGCAAAAGAAATGAGGCAACCATTCTACCATCTTTTCACTGCAAAGGATGACGTTTTAGGTTGAAAAATCAAACCACCATTGCAGTGCCCCATGCCAACCCAGGTCCATCATATTTTTTTGAATTTTTTTTTGAATTTTTCAGGTCCATCATATGAAGGTTCATATCGCTGTCTTAGCTTTGATTTGCGCTGCCTTTAATTACTTTTATGTTGTGGCTGGTGGCATTTCTTAATTTTACCACTAGTACTACTACTACTACTTGTACCACCACGTACTGAAAATATTGTACTCCTAGCTAACATCCACCCATCCACCATGTACAGACAGACAATTGAAGTCCGTCCGTCCATTTGGTATCATCCAATCCATGTCCTTGTCTCGAGCGTCGTCGCCGGCTGGATACTTCTCCCTCCATGGCTGTGTGTGTGGCGATCAAATCCGAATTACACATGCCGCTCTACGTCATCTTCTAATGTTGTGTTTCGTCATCATCATATGATTCTCCTTTTTGTGAAAATGACTCTTATTTATTTTAAAAGCTCACCAAAATCACAAAGCACCCTAAATATAATTACAAAATAACATCATCAAACGACCACTTATACAAAGGCTGCTAACAGTCAGGTTTATTAATTTTATCAAGGAACCGACAGCCAGTTTCGTCCGGGCGACAATTAGACATGGATTGAATTGTTTTTCATTGCAGAGAAGAAGATCGACAAGGAAGAGACATATACAGTGAGTGAGTGATGAAATACTCCTACCGGTGGAGTAGAGCAGAGTGGGAGTCTAATACAGTGAGTGAGTGAGTAAGTGATGGCTGTCAGATCTGAATCTCAGCTACCATTCCTACTCCTCTTTGGATACATACACCACCAAAGTCCAAAGAGTAACCACTTATTATTAGCTACCAGGAGTAATTAACTAACTAAATACTACATGTAAAGAGATACACCAGAGATTTAATCTTATACTCTATCCGTAAAGAAATATAAAAGCGTTTAGATCACTAAAATATGAAGTACCATTTTCTATACCTTTCTTCCATCTTCATCGCTGCTTTCTCCTGATACGGCCAGTTAGGAAATTGTGTGGGTGATGCATGTCTAGGCATACAATTTAGTTTTAGAAAGTTCACCAACCACACAACTCCCTAACTAGCCATAGCATGTGAACAAAGCTGAAATCTAGTATTAATTTAGAGTCAGTCGTCGTGCACACACGGCTAGGCATACAATTTAGTTCGAGAATATACACCACCCAAATGATTTCTTATATGGCTACATCCTGTGAACAAAATTGACATGTATTAAGTCATTGTTCAGACACGGCTAGGCATACATAAAATCTAAGCTTGAGAATGTGCTTCACCCACACGATTCTCAAGCTGCCCGCATCATGTGAAGTTAAAATACACTTCCTCTGTCTTAAAATTCTTATCTTACATTTGTCTAGATATGAATGTATCTAACACTAAATCGTAACTAAATACATCCGTATTTAAACAAATCTAAGATACGAATTAGGACGGAGGGAGTATTAATTTAGAGTCAGTCATCATGCACTCACCGCTAGGCACACATAAAATCTAAGCTTGAGAATGTGCTTCACCCACACAATTCTCAAGCTGCCCGGATCATGTGAAGTTAAGATATATTAATTTAGAGTCAGTCATCATGCACGCATGCCTAGACATGCAATTTACCTTGAGAAAATGCACCGCCCAGGCGATTCCCTAGCACCCCACCATGCGAACAAAATTGACATGTACTAATTCAAAGTGAGTCATCGTGCACTCAAGCAGGCATACAATTCAGCTGAAAAATGTGCATTACCAACATGATTCCCTAGCTGGCCGCACAAATGTGAACATAGCTAGCATGTATTAATTAGAGAAATTCATCATACACGCATACCCAGATATACATTTTCACTTAAAAATGTGCACCACCTACATGATTCTCTAGCTGGCTGCACCATGGGAACAAATTTGACATGTACTCCCTCCGTTTCAAATTACTTGTCTCAAAAGTGGATAAAAATGAATGTATCTACAACTAAAATATGTCTAGATACATCTATTTATGCGACAAGTAATTCCCGATGGAGGAAGTATTAATTTAGAGCCAGCCATCTTCCATGCACGCCTAGGCATACAATTTAACTTGAGGATGTGCACCACCCACACAATTCCCTAGCGGTTCACACCATGTGAACAAAGTTGAAATGTATTAATTTAGAGCCAGTCATCATGCACGCACGCTTAGGCCCGGTTTTTTTCTTCTTAGATGCCAGTTGTCTTATCCTGATGTATTATCTTGTGGGTGTTTCCCTCACTAATCTTGGAATATAAGCAGGGGATCAAGTTTGCATAAAAATAAAGAAAAAAACACACTTGGCACACCGGCCCACCGTTGCAGTACAGTGCAGTGCTTCCAACCCAACCCAACTCCATCATACAAAGAGTATCATAGGAAGGAGGGAAGATCCACATCGTTGTCTACTTCAATTTGTGTTGCTGCTTCTTTTTCTTCCTTTTCTATGGTGAGGATGACGGTATTTCTTAAATTTACCACTAGTACTACAACCAAAATTCTTAAGACGGACAATTCAAGTCCATCCATTTGGTATCCACCCAATCCATCCACATGTCCTTGTCACGTGTGTCGTCGTCAGCTAGATACTACGTACTCCCTCCATCGATCCATCCATGGGCATGGATAGATCCCATCTCGGGCCGTGTGTGGCAATCAAATCCTAATTACACATGTTGTCATCTTTTAATTTCACATTTCGTCATCATCATCATCATCATCATCATCATCATCATCATCATATCTAATTTACTGTTTGTTTTTGCCATCATCCATGAGTTACATACGTATATACAGGGAGGTTGCTAACAGATAACAACCATGTTTATTTTAGGGTAATGTTATTCAGTGAACCGCTGGCTGGGAAATGATGGCAAAACAAACATTTTTCACAGCAATTGTATTGTCTAAAGCATAGCAATTTTTCCCAGTGAACATGGCAACTTTCACAACAAATTTTTGAAGAAAGTACCGATTGATCCTCCCGGCCCTCGCGTCGTCCCCTTGGGCGACTCGGGGGCGACTAGGGTTCCGCCGCCGCCGCCAGCCCCCTCCACCCCCTTCCTCCTCCTCGCCGCTACCAGAGACGGCCGCCGGGAAGGCCGCGCGGACGCCGGTGAAGGTGGCGGCGGGGATCTCGGCGCTCCTCCCCCTCTTGGAGGCCCGTGGTTCCTGGGGCGGCGGCCCTTGCCGGAGAGGCGACGTCGTCGGGCGGTGGGCGGCGTTCGCAGGGGGTGCTGGCCAGCATGCCCGGCCGCGCGGGCGGCAGGTGGCTGGTGGAATCCGGCCACGGCGTGAAGCTTTCTTCGTCAGATCTGGAGGTGTGAAATCCCTATTCCCTGCTGCCTCTCTCTCGCCTCCGGTGTGGGCTAGCGTTTCTGGCTCCGGCGTTGGTGCGTGTTGGTGGCCAGCTAGGGAACCGGGGGAAAGCTTGGCCGGTCCGGCCGGCCCGGCGGCGGCAACGCCCAAGGGCGCTGCTTTCCTCCATGGGGGCGCAGCCGAGGTCCCCTGCTCTCCACCCCGATCCCCCTGCTTGGGTGAAAACCTTTATCCTCGGCGGATTTGGCGGCGGCGGCGCCTTGCGCATTGTGACCTTGCTGGAGGCGTCGTCAAGGGTGCGGGGCTCGGTCGGGAGGTTATGCAGGTGAGGGATTGAGCTACCTCCTCTGCGTCGTCCGATTCCTTGAAGCTTGTCTCCAACTAGTTGGGCATGGACTGTGGCGGAGCAGCCGGCGCGGCATATCCCAAATCGATGTGGTCATCCTACGTTCACCTTGTGATGCGAGGGCAACATTCTTCCAGCTCTAGGGTGAGCTTCTCGAAATCCCGATGGTGCGGTGCCTACGTGCCATGGCGAGGGGGAAGGGTCCCTTTTCGGTGATTGAGAGGGAAGATGTTGGTTCCCTTCTTCTCTAGGTGTTCCTGGAGCACAGTCCATCCTTGAAGGTCGGCTATGTCCTGCTGTGCTGCTTCGTTTTCTGCTACATATGATCCTAGTGTGGAGTGCTCGGCCTGTGCTAGCTGCAATTCATTTGCGGCTTGCAGAGGTTGTAGTGAGTAGACTTTCCAGTGTTCCCCGTTGTATCGTTCTGACCGTTGTAAGTTGGGTTGTCTGTTGTAACTCCTGGCCGGTTGATGGCTTTGTTAATTCAAAGCTGGGCTCTTCGCGAGCCTTCATTCTAAAAAAAAACTTTCACAACAAATTCTTGTTTTGCCTGAAATTACCATGTGTTTTTGAAGAATCTGTCATTCTCCCACAAAGTAATATGCCATAAAAAAATATTCGCAAATGCCATATCTTCTAGCGAACGTTTGATGGCTATTGTGATCCTTATCTTATCATGGAACCAAGACAAACAATCTGCCCAAAACCGAGCACTCCGTTCATGAAGCTATTGATGAAGAAGATAGGAGATGAGCTCCAGAACTGAGGGCTCACTGGCAATGGTCTCCCGGCTGCTTGGGTGAGCCGCCGGCAGCCTTTGTGTTGTGCCAATAATCAAACACGTGCCACACACACAAGTCAAGCGGTGGTAAAGGAGATCAGGAGCTCTCATGCTTCTCCATTCCATTTTAGGCTGAAAAATCAAACATGGATATGGTGCAGTCCAGTCCAATGCAGTGCCACCAACTCCATCAGTAGATATGAAGGAAGGAAGATCCACACGATCGATCGCGTCTGGCTCTGATTTGTGCTGCCTTTTGTTTTGTTTTGTTTTGTTTTGTTTATGGGGTGGTGGCATTTCTTAAGTTTACCACTAGTCGAGAGAGTGGCATTTCTTATGTTACAACCAAAATTGCCCGTGTGTGTTGGTTATGCTTTGTCACGGGCTACATCAGCATCTGGGAGCTGCAAAAGCCGAAGCAAAAGCCCAAACAAAACAGGGCCTAGTGATTTACCGCTCGTTTTTGGCCCCATCCGAATCCGATGCATCCATGAGTTGCAATATCACTAGATTCGTCATGCAGTTTTCTTTTCATAATTTTATTTCTGTAGCGTCTTTAGTTTATCCCATCAACGTATACGTACCTACCTAGCTACTGGGTGGTACATGTGCACGTATGCTATGTACCTACCGCTGCCACACCGATCTGGTGGTAGCGGTGGAGTAGACAAGAGGACTGCTCTGCTCTGCTCTAATACAGTGAGTTGAGTGAGTGGCAGCTGCCATCAGATCTGAATCTCGGTCAGCTTGCATTTGTACTCCACAAGCAACCAAGTGTATTACAGTATTAGCCAAGGAGATAGGTAGGAGTAGTAACTAACTAGACGACCAAATTTCATTCCTTCCTTGCTCTCAAAGAAAACTTCATTACTACTAGTACGACGACAACAACAACAACAACAACATTTTCATTATTATTTTCACATCAAGTTACTACCAACATATATACCTAGTAGTACTACCTGCCACATTCTGTAACAACCAACTGCCAACATATATAGCTAGGTACTCCCTCCGTTCCATAATTCTTGTCGTGGTGGTTTTAATTCAAACAACGACAAGAATCAGGAACGGAGGGAGTCGACAACATCTTGTGCTGTTTATTACCTCCGATCCACACTAAATTCACAGCCAAACAAGAAAAGAAAAGAAGAGGAAGAAGAAGAAGAGCTGTGCCCAGTTCCAATCCGAAACAGACGTACTGCTGAGTTTCTTGAAGCAATTCATTATACCTTAATTTCTTCCATCTTCGTCGCCTATTCGTCCCGGAACGACACCACCTTTGAACAAGAGGCCGTCCTTCCCGACGACGGCTCGCTCGTCCTCTTGCTCGCGCTTCTCGACAGGTTGCTGTTAAACCCTTTCGGCCACGCTTCTTCTTCTTCTTCGCAAATAACTCTGCAATCGTGCTACGTGCTTCAGGATTGATATATACGGAGAAAAAGTATGCAGGCACGAACATGTACAGACAGATAATGATGTAAACCAAGGCGATCGATCGGCTTTACGTGCGTACCCTTCCTGGTGACTGCGCGACGAAGAAGAAGAGCGTTTAAGTGCACCGTCGAGCAGGCGGCCACTGCAATTTTCTGCAGGCTTGAGCGCGCCGAGAGGACACAGCTCCGGAGACAACGGGTACTCGAGCTGCGGGAAACACGGCTTGTAGGACGACGTCTGCATCAAGCCGAAGCCGCCGGGGTGACTCGGCCCGCAGGCCATGAGGCGCATCAGCAGGTTGGCCGGCTTCAGCCTGCCACTGACGGAGCCGCCCGTGGCAGCAGCAGCAGCGGCAGCCCTGTCGTCCTCCACCGGCAGAGGAAGGCACCTCCTCCTGCCGGCCGCCTCCGCCCGGATGAGGGACTGCAGGGTCCCGCTCCTCCTGCTGCGAGGCTGGTTCTCCCCTGCCGGCGCACGGGTGCAACGGGATTCTTCCTCATCTACGACAATCTCCGGCCCTTCCGGCGATGATGATGCTCTTGCTGTGTCCTGTCTGTGTTGCAGCTTCACGTCGTCCCACCTCGCTTTATCATCTGTTTGTGTGGCCGCGTCGCTCCCTGCCGCTGCTGGTTTGGGGGGGCTGGGTGAGCTTGTGTCTGAGGAAGCCATGCTTGCCTTGGGGGACGAGTTGCTCGACGAGCCTGAATGTGGTGGTATTCTGCATTGCTCGTCGTCCCCAATGGTGGAGGCAGATGGTGTTGACGGCGAGTCTGGCCGGGGAAGCGGCGGTGGCACCGCGACCTCTTTCATGGTTGGAACGACAGCAGCACGAGTTGTTGTTGGTGGCGGCGGCGGCACTTCCTCTTTGATGACTGGAACAGCAGGGTAAGTTGTAGGAGTAGGAGATGGAGACTTGGAAGTCCAGCCTTGGTTTGATGATCCAGGAGAAGGAGGCGAGTCTTGTTGTCGAGCCGGCTTGCAGGGCTGAACCTTTGCATTGTCTGCACATGCTGCATTATTCTGCTGATGATCTGAAACAGTAGGGTATGATGAAGTGGCAGTTTGGAAAGGCACAAATTACAGTTGCTCATGACTCATATGGAATTAATACCTGGCACTGGCAGAGGCTTTGAGTGGTCGAATGGGAGCTCGGAGCCCTTGAGAACGTACTCTGTTCCTTGCGTGGGCAGCAGCAGATCATCCGCAGACAGGTCGTGCCACACGAACCCGGTCTTGTAGCTCCTGCATTGCATCGTTGCCTTATGAATAAACACAATGTTTGTCGGACAACAGACGGGTCTCAAGATCGATGGGTATGTATATGTAGGTAGGTAGGAACCTCTTGCAGGACCAGGAATACTTGGCAGCCATGCCCTTCCCTCTCAGGGCGTCCAGCCGGCCAATCACATCTGAACAAACAAATTGCAATCATTCAAGGTAAGGCATCATCCTACAACAAACCACTAGCAGCAATGAAAATCAGGCTGCAGTAGCAGCTTACTAACTAACCTCGGAGGTAGAGGCCTTGTGGGGAGGCGAGTTGGACCTCCATGAAGTGCGGGTGCTCGAGTTGATGATTCCGGCACAGGTAGTACACCACCGCCACTCTTGTCCCCAGCTCGTGCCTCCTGGCCGGTTGTGGCTCCGGCTCCACCCTGACTGCCTTGGTGCGCATCCCGGACGGGCTGGCGCGCCGCCTCGCCCTCCCCTCCATGGCGCTCCGTGGATCCTCCAACGACATGTATGGGTGTGTAGAGTCTGATCAGTCATGATCAGAAATAGCAGAGTCAGAAGAGATCAAGACAAGGCAGGCAAGAAACAGAATGGGGGCCGAAGAACGCGGATCAGACCTGCTGCTGCTGCTGTTCCTGGATTCAGTGAGATTGTTGTGCTTGGTCTTCCCTAGCTAGCTCTGGGTTGACAAGGGGCCGAGCCCTTTTGTAAGTAGGAGGAGGAGGAGGAGGAGGAGAGGAGTGTTGAGTAAGAAAGAATGAAAGAGATACGGGGACGAGTAGTTGTTTGGTGTAGTTGCTGCGCACATGGGGCACATGTAGGATGGCCACAGTACACTTGGACTTGCTCTGCTGGGTATTGGTGTACGTGGGGGGTGAGTGAGTGAGTGAGATTTGGTTCGTTGGCAGGTTTCACTTTTACTCCATGCAATGCAGCCACCTTTCCTCTTTCCTGAGCACTGCTTTGCCTTTGCATCTTCAGCCTTTTCCACATACCCCCATGCTTGCTTCCACTGCAGACCTGCCTGGTGAGTGGAGCGCCTCTTGGGTCTCGCCCTCTTTGATTTGATTCCCCTCACCTGGAGCTAGCTGATACAATATACACGTAAGATAATTCCTTTCATACTCACCACTAGTGCAGTTACACATAAATTTTCCAATCAAGTGACAAATTTGGATGTATAAAGAAATTCGGATGCATAGAGCTGAGATACATCCTTGATTTAGCACAACACAAATTAACCTCAACATTATCTGGAATAAATGAGCAGCTCCTCTCGTTGGTCCATCCGTTTCTGTATGTCTTCTCTTCTATAATGCAAAGGCAGAGCTCCTGCTATTCCCGTCAAAAAAAGAAAAGAAAAGAAAAGTAGAACCAATTTCCAATAATGGCTACTTCCTAGCATCTTATATTATCCCCCTGGTCCTAACCACTCTAGCAGAGCAGACATGAGCGACTAATAAGGTGACCAATCTTTACATGCATCATCATGTTATGCAAAGAGCAATCCAGTGAGAAGTAACTAGTTGCTGAGTTTGGTAGTATACCACTTTTCAGGATTCCTCCTAGAAAAGGGGCATAATTATAATTATTGTTAGTTATTATCCCACTTTGTCCTTTGGCTGAATGGAATGTCAACTAATCAGCACGTCTAATCAACCAAATGCCTATCTGCCACACAACTCAGAAATCACAATCGTACTCGTGTGCGCCATTTAAAGAGTAGCTACAGAGAACGCCTACGTGGATGATAAAGCTATAAATTGTGTACCGTTGATATGTTGAAATGTGCTGGAGAGACGCAAAGTCATGAAACAAGTAAATAGCCAAGAGGATTTGAAATGGTACGTACATGAAATGGGCAGCTGTCAGTAGTGCAAAGCGCAGCTCAGTGAGAAGTATAACCCTTTTGAGGACTCTGTCTTTTTGGCTGAACGGAATGTCAACAAAGCAGCACGTCACGTCTAATCAACCTGATGCATGTCTGCCATAACACCTCATCAACTAGACCCTCCCCATGCTGGAAGATCTCCGTCGAAAGTTGCAGCTGAGCTATAAACATAAATGTTTCATTGAGGCATGTAAGTAAGTAGATGCAATTCAGAATTCAGTTAAGCAAATACTCCTAGGGAGATCCATAATCCATAGCATGCATTCATATTCATATGGTAGTAGAAAACAGGACTCAGAGGTCATGATTGTACTTATGTGCGTCACCTAAAGAATAGAGCTGGGCATAGAACACCTATGTAGATGATACAGCTAAAAATTGTGTACGTACCAGTCATATGTTGAGATGTGGTGGAGAGACGCAAAGTCATGAAGGAAGTAAATAGCCAGGAAGGATATGACAATTTGAAATCAGTACAACATTTCCTTACAGGAATGGCAGCTGTCAGTAGTGCTAAGAAAATTAATTGATTGAATTGAAAATGTACTTTTAGCAGCTCCAAACAATAGTACATTGACGGCTGCCAGGATTTCGTTGAAAGTGATGCCGACTGAACCGTCTGTTGATAAAATCGAAGACATGGTCCTACTTGTGTGCGTGTCGAAATGAAATAAATCGGAATCAATGCCGAGAGGAGGACCTAACCTAAGCAGATGATAAATAGAGATATGAATCTTGGACCGCTCGCTGCAATGGAGGATCACAAAGTCGTGGAATGAAGTAAACAGGCAAAATGATGTGAGTTAATACCATCATTCCCTACGCCGGCTACGGGAAATGAGCAAGTGCTAATAAACTAGTACTCCCTCCGTAAACTAATACAAGAGCGTTTAGAATACTAAAGTAGTGATCTAAATGCTCTTATATTAGTTTACAGAGGGAGTAGTAATGGAATGAGCGGAACGAGTAGTGCACTTGGGAACACTGAGGTGCTGAGCTATACATACATTGCTGGTCACCAAAATTTGATACTGACTGAATCATCTAGAGTATTACTATGTGAAACTAGCAACAAGATTCAGAGTTTCAGACACGATGTATTGTATACAACACCTTATGCTCGAGAATGAATCACCGGAGCAGCTCGACCTTCTTCTTCCTCCTCCCCTTGAGGAAGAGGAAGAGGAAGAGGAAGAGGAAGAGGAAGACCTCCCTGTCGACCAGATCCATCGCAGTCACGGCGACTCCGGCATTGAGCCTCCCTGTTTGTTTGTGTCCAAGAACCAGTCGAAACGCATTCAGATAATGCAGGTTGCTGTGCTTTGGCTTGAGCACCTCCACCAAGATCCATTCAGATAATAAAGGGGGAAATCCTCGGCCTCTGCATCAGAAAGATGCATACATGGATACACCTGCCTGCCTCATGGTCTTCACGGTGCTGGTGTGGTGTATGTTGCAATGGCGCAGCGCAGGAGGTTACCGGGGATGGGGAAATGGTTGATGGCGCTGCGCATCAGGACGTGGAAGAGGCGCAGTCGAGCGGCGAGGAGAGGGAGCGTAGGGTTAGGAGGAGGAAGGCGATGAGGATGATGGCGGCGACGGCGTGGGTGGAGGAGGAGACCAACGTCCTGCGCGCCCCAGAAGCGGCGGTCGGGTCCATGGCGACGGCCATGGATGGACGACGGCGAGATCTGGTTGGGCCAACCCACCGAGAAGCATTTGTGGGCACTGATGATGGGTCAAGTGTTCGTCCGGCCCATCACCGTTTCTTCTTTCGAGCACAGTCTACTTTCAAATGGCCTCTTCCCATTTCTCCAAAAAAAAATGGCCTCTTCCCATAAAAAAAACTTTAAATTGGCCTCTTTTATGGCCAAAAAATGAAATATATATATATATAAATAAATGGAATTGCAACCTATGACACACTATAGCTTACCATCTAAACGGCCTCACACATGTAATACATAGTGAGCAATACTTCCTTCGTTCCATAATGTAGTGCATATTTTGTTTAACAAGACAAACTTTGCAAACTTTGATCAAGTCTATGAAGAAAACTATTTATATTTACAATACCAAACATAAAGAATTTCCAAAAGATTTCACCTTTATTGACCCTTCATTTTCGCACCATCTGCAACACTTTATCGCTTCGCCAACATCACCGGGAAAAATCAACTTAAGTAGCAGCACCCCTGCCTCGATCAAGAACTTGAGCGGAGGTGCCCCACCCACACTCGCGCACAAGAATTGGGGTCATGCACACCCTCGATATTGACCATCCCTTTAAGATTGTATTTTGTCGGTGTGAGTGACAACTTGCCCAATGAAACCGAGGGAGGCAATAGAGATTTTACAGATTAAATTGTGTAAAATATTTGATGCAATAAATAAGTTATAATGTTTTTTAATCATTTCTTTTTGCTATCAAGAGCTTATGTTACTTTAAATAGAGGGAGGGATACATGGATTTGCAAACAATCAGAAAATAATGAATAGATGATTACATCTTGTCCAGAGATATATCCTTCTATCCTTTGTAGCTTGCTTGACGCATTGATCCGCAGCATCAAGCATAAGTTGCAATACACCATCCGCAAAGATGTGCAATCTCATAATGTATTTTTTTTCAATCAAATTTATGCATGTACAATTTATCCTGAACATTTTTCCTAATTTGCAACCCTTGCTAAAAATGATAAAATTATTTTATCTATAAAATTATTATAAAATAACTTTTCTGTTTTTGCTATTTTATTCAATAACACAGAGTAGAAAATTATTTTTTTAATTTCATTATGACAAAATCTTGTATAAAAACATTGTACTGAACTAAATTATTTAAATGTAAGCAAACATCAAAGTTATTAATTTCACATTCATTTGGGATTTTTTGCACCACTTACGTGTACCATAATGTGTTTTAATATATGTTTATGTCTATTTAAGTCTATAATATATGGTTCTAATGAATATACTCATAAAATATTTTTAAATATGAATGTATACTTTCTTAATAAGTAATATAAAATCCTAGAATGTGTGAGGTGAAAAGGGGTGATTTTCCTTCAAATGTACTTCTCTCTCGCTAGTTGGCATTCCTGTGTGTTTTCTCCAAATCTTCAACTTATGCCCTACACAGTTTTAAATGGTTAGCGAGCATGCATGATTTGTCCATTTTTATAAGGTGTTAGTGACGATCCACATGTATATGAGATTAATCGTAGCCTTTTAGATAAGTAAGAGTGTTGAATCCAAAGAGAAGCGCAAGGAATTGACAGGTAAGTTTTAGCAAGATTTCATTGTAAATGTTGTAGAGATAATTGAGGTTGTTTGATAGCATTGTAACAACATAAATAGTAACAATAGTAATAGACTACAGCAAGTGGTATAATCCTTATTGTTGGGTTTCGTAGTAATTTCAAAAAAATTCCTACGCACACGCAAGATCATGGTGATGCATAGCAACGAGAGGGGGAGAGTGTGATCTACGTACCCTTGTAGATCGACAACGGAAGCGTTAACTTAGTTGATGTAGTCGTACGTCTCCACGGCCCGACCGATCAAGCACCGAAACTACGGCACCTCCGAGTTCTAGCACACGTTCAGCTCGATGACGATCCCCGGACTCCGATCCAGCAAAGTGTCGGGGAAGAGTTCCGTCAGCACGACGGCGTGGTGACGATCTTGATGTACTGCCGTCGCAGGGCTTCGCCTAAGCACCGCTACAATATTATCGAGGACTATGGTGGAAGGGGCACCGCACACGGCTAAGAATATGATCACGTGGATCAACTTGTGTGTCAAGGGGTGCCCCCTGCCCCCGTATATAAAGGATCAAGGGGAGGAGGCCGGCCGGCCTCTATGGCGTGCCAAGGAGGAGTCCTCCTAGTAGGAGTAGGACTCCTACTAGGAGGGGGAAAGAAGTGAGGAGGGAGAAGGAAAGGGGGGCGCCGCCCCACCTCTCCTAGTCCAATTCGGACCAGGGGGGAGGAGGCGCGCGGCCCACCTTCGGCTGCCCCTCTCTCTTTCCACTAAGGCCCATATGGCCCATTACTTCTCCCGGGGGGTCCGGTAACCCTCCGGCTCTCCGGTTTTCTCCGAAATCACCCGGAACACTTCTGGTGTCTGAATATAGCCGTCCAATATATCAATCTTTATGTCTCGACCATTTCGAGACTCCTCGTCATGTCCGTGATCACATCCGGGACTCCGAACTAACTTCGGTACATCAAAACTCATAAACTCATAATATAACTGTCATCGAAACCTTAAGCGTGCGAACCCTACGGGTTCGAGAACAATGTAGACATGACCAAGACACGTCTCCGGTCAATAACCAATAGCGGAACCTAGATGCTCATATTGGCTCATACATATTCTACGAAGATCTTTATCGGTCAGACCGCATAACAACATACGTTGTTCCCTTTGTCATCGGTATGTTACTTGCCCGAGATTCGATCGTCGGTATCTCAATACCTAGTTCAATCTCGTTACCGGCAAGTCTCTTTACTCGTTCCGTAATACATCATCTCGCAACTAACTCATTAGTTGCAATGCTTGCAAGGCTTATGTGATGTGCATTACCGAGAGGGCCCAGAGATACCTCTCCGACAATCGGAGTGACAAATCCTAATCTCGAAATACGCCAACCCAACCTGTACCTTTGGAGACACCTATAGAGTACCTTTATAATCACCCATTTACGTTGTGACGTTTGGTAGCACACAAAGTGTTCCTCCGGCAAACAGGAGTTGCATAATCTCATAGTCATAGGAACATGTATAAGTCATGAAGAAAGCAATAGCAACATACTAAACGATCGGGTGCTAAGCTAATGGAATGGGTCATGTGTCAATCGATCATTCACTAATGATGTGATCCCGTTAATCAAATAACAACTCTTTGTCCATGGTTAGGAAACATAACCATCTTTGATTAACGAGCTAGTCAAGTAGAGGCATACTAGTGACACTCTGTTTGTCTATGTATTCACACATGTATTATGTTTCCGGTTAATACAATTCTAGCATGAATAATAAACATTTATCATGATATAAGGAAATAAATAATAACTTTATTATTGCCTCTAGGGCATATTTCCTTCAGAGTCTCCCACTTGCACTAGAGCCAATAATCTAGATTACACAGTAATGATTCTAACACCCATGGAGCCTTGGTGCTGATCATGTTTTGCTCGTGGAAGAGGCTTAGTCAACGGGTCTGCAACATTCAGATTCATATGTATCTTGCAAATCTCTATGTCTCCCACCTGGACTAGATCCCGGATGGAATTGAAGCGTCTCTTGATGTGCTTGGTTCTCTTGTGAAATCTGGATTCCTTTGCCAAGGCAATTGCACCAGTATTGTCACAAAAGATTTTCATTGGACCCGATGCACTAGGTATGACACCTAGATCGGATATGAACTCCTTCATCCAGACTCCTTCATTTGCTGCTTCCGAAGCAGCTATGTACTCCGCTTCACATGTAGATCCCGCCACAACGCTTTGTTTAGAACTGCACCAACTGCCAGCTCCACCGTTTAATGTAAACACGTATCCGGTTTGTGATTTAGAATCGTCCGGATCAGTGTCAAAGCTTGCATCAACGTAACCTTTTACGATGAGCTCTTTGTCACCTCCATATATGAGAAACATATCCTTAGTCCTTTTCAGGTATTTCAGGATGTTCTTGACCGCTGTCCAGTGATCCACTCCTGGATCACTTTGGTACCTCCCTGCTAAACTTATAGCAAGGCACACATCAGGTCTGGTACACAGCATTGCATACATGATAGAGCCTATGGCTGAAGTATAGGGAACATCTTTCATTTTCTCTCTATCTTCTGCAGTGGTCGGGCATTGAGTCTTACTCAACTTCACACCTTGTAACACAGGCAAGAACCCTTTCTTTGCTTGATCCATTTTGAACTTCTTCAAAACTTTGTCAAGGTATGTGCTTTGTGAAAGTCCAATTAAGCGTCTTGATCTATCTCTATAGATCTTAATGCCTAATATGTAAGCAGCTTCACCGAGGTCTTTCATCGAAAAACTCTTATTCAAGTATCCCTTTATGCTATCCAGAAATTCTATATCATTTCCAATTAGTAATATGTCATCCACATATAATATCAAAAATGCTACAGAGCTCCCACTCACTTTCTTGTAAATACAGGCTTCTCCAAAAGTCTGTATAAAACCAAATGCTTTGATCACACTATCAAAGCGTTTATTCCAACTCCGAGAGGCTTGCACCAGTCCATAAATGGATCGCTGGAGCTTGCACACTTTGTTAGCTCCCTTTGGATCGACAAAACCTTCTGGTTGCATCATATACAACTCTTCTTTCAGAAATCCATTCAGGAATGCAGTTTTGACATCCATCTGCCAAATTTCATAATCATAAAATGCGGCAATTGCTCATGATTCGGATAGACTTAAGCATCGCTACGGGTGAGAAGGTCTCATCGTAGTCAATCCCTTGAACTTGCCGAAAACCTTTTGCGACAAGTCGAGCTTTGTAGACAGTAATATTACCGTCAGCGTCAGTCTTCTTCTTGAAGATCCATTTATTCTCAATTGCTTGCCGATCATCGGGCAAGTCAACCAAAGTCCATACTTTGTTCTCATACATGGATCCCATCTCAGATTTCATGGCTTCAAGCCATTTTGTGGAATCTGGGCTCACCATCGCTTCTTCATAGTTCGTAGGTTCATCATGATCTAGTAGCATGACATCCAGAACAGGATTACCGTACCACTCTGGCGCGGATCTCACTCTGGTTGATCTACGAGGTTCAGTAGTATCTTGTTCTGAAGTTTCATGATCATCATCATTAGCTTCCTCACTAACTGGTGTAGGTGTCAAAGAAACAGTTTTCTGTGATGCACTACTTTTCAATAAGGGAGCAGGTACAGTTACCTCGTCAAGTTCTACTTTCCTCCCACTCACTTCTTTCGAGAGAAACTCCTTCTCCAGAAAGTTTCTGAACTTAGCAAAAAAAGTCTTGCCTTCGGATCTGTGATAGAAGGTGTATCCAATAGTCTCCTTTGGATACCCTATGAAGACACATTTCTCCGATTTGGGTTCGAGCTTATCAGATTGAAGCTTTTTCACATAAGCATCGCAGCCCCAAACTTTCAGAAACGACAACTTTGGTTTCTTGCCAAACCATAGTTCATAAGGTGTCGTCTCAACGGATTTTGATGGTGCCCTATTTAACGTGAATGCAGCCGTCTCCAAAGCATAACCCCAAAACGATAGCGGTAAATCAGTAAGAGACATCATAGATCACACCATATCTAGTAAAGTACGATTATGACATTCGGACACACCATTACGCTGTGGTGTTCCGGGTGGCGTGAGTTGTGAAACTATTCCGTATTGTTTCAAATGTACACCAAACTCGTAACTCAAATATTCTCCTCCACGATCAGATCGTAGAAACTTTATTTTCTTGTTACGATGATTTTCAACTCCACTCTGAAATTCTTTGAACTTTTCAAACATTTCAGACTTATGTTTCATTAAGTAGATATACCCATATCTGCTTAAGTCATCTGTGAAGGTGAGAAAATAACGATATCCGCCACGAGCCTCAATATTCATCGGACCACATACATCTGTATGTATGATTTCCAACAAATCTGTTGCTCCCTCCATAGTACCGGAGAACGGTGTTTTAGTCATCTTGCCCATGAGGCACGGTTCGCAAGTACCAAGTGATTCATAATCAAGTGGTTCCAAAAGTCCATCAGTATGGAGTTTCTTCATGCGCTTTACACCGATATGACCTCAACGGTAGTGCCACAAATAAGTTGCACTATCATTATCAACTCTGCATCTTTTGGCTTCAACACTATGAATATGTGTGTCACTACTATCGAGATTCAATAGACCACTCCTTAAGGGTGCATGACCATAAAAGATATTACTCATATAAATAGAACAACCATTATTCTAAGATTTAAATGAATAACCGTCTCGCATCAAACAAGATCCAGATATAATGTTCATGCTTAACGCTGGCACCAAATAACAATTATTTAGGTCTAATATTAATCCCGAAGGTAGATGTAGAGGTAGCGTGCCGACTGCGATCACATCGACTTTGGAACCGTTTCCCACACGCATCGTCACCTCGTCCTTAGCCAATCTTCGCTTAATCCGTAGTCCCTGTTTCAAGTTGCAAATATTAGCAACAGAACCAGTATCAAATACCCAGGTGCTACTGCGAGCATTAGTAAGGTACACATCAATAACATGTATATCACATATACCTTTGTTCACCTTGCCATCCTTCTTATCCACCAAATACTTGGGGTAGTTCCGCTTCGAGTGACCAGTCTGCTTGTAGTAGAAGCACTCAGTTTCAGGCTTAGGTCCAGGTTTGGGTTTCTTCTCTTGAGTAGCAACTTGCTTGCTGTTCTTTTTGAAGTTCCCCTTCTTCTTCCCTTTGCCCTTTTTCTTGAAACCAGTGGTCTTGTTGACCATCAACACTTGATGCTCCTTCTTGATTTCTACCTCCGCAGCTTTCAGCATTGCGAAGAGCTCGGGAATAGTCTTATTCATCCCTTGCATATTATAGTTCATCACGAAGCTCTTGTAGCTTGGTGGCAGTGATTGGAGAATTCTGTCAATGACGCAATCATCTGGAAGATTAACTCCCAATTGAATCAAGTGATTATTATACCCAGACATTTTGAGTATATGCTCACTGACAGAACTGTTCTCCTCCATCTTGCAGCTATAGACTTATTGGAGACTTCATATCTCTCAATCCGTACATTTGCTTTAAATATTAACTTCAACTCCTGGAACATCTCATATGCTCCATGACGTTCAAAACGTCGTTGAAGTCCCGATTCTAAGCCATAAAGCATGGCACACTGAACTATCGAGTAGTCATCAGCTTTGCTCTGCCAGATGTTCATAACATCTGCTGTTGCTCCAGCAGCAGGCCTGGCACCCAGCGGTGCTTCCAGGACGTAATTCTTCTGTGCAGCAATGAGGATAATCCTCAAGTTACGGACCCAGTCCATGTAATTGCTACCATCATCTTTCAACTTTGCTTTCTCAAGGAACGCATTAAAATTCAACGGAACAACAGCACGGGCCATCTATCTACAATCAAGCATAAACGAGCAAGATACTATCAGGTACTAAGTTTCATGATAAATTTAGGTTCAAATAATTTACTTAAAGAACTCCCACTTAGATAGACATCCCTCTAATCCTCTAAGTGATTACGTGATCCAAATCAACTAAACCATGTCTGATCATCACGTGAGATGGAGTAGTTTCATTGGTGAACATCACTATGTTGATCATATCTAGTATATGATTCACGCTCGACCTTTCGGTCTCCGTGTTCCGAGGCCATATCTGTATATGCTTGGCTCGTCAAGTATAACCTGAGTATTCCGCGTGTGCAACTGTTTTGCACCCGTTGTATTTGAACGTAGAGCCTATCACACCCGATCATCACATGGTGTCTCAGCACGAAGAACTTTCGCAACGATGCATACTCAAGGAGAACACTTCTTGATAATTAGTGAGAGATCATCTTATAATGCTACCGTCAATCAAAGCAAGATAAGATGCATAAAAGATAAACATCATATGCAATCAATATAAGTGATATGATATGGCCATCATCATCTTGTGCTTGTGATCTCCATCTTCGAAGCACCATCGTGATCACCATCGTCACCGGCGCGACACCTTGATCTCCATCGTAGCATCGTTGTCGTCTCACCAATCTTATGCTTCCACGACTATCGCTACCGCTTAGTGATAAAGTAAAGCATTACAGCGCGATTGCATTGCATACAATAAAGCGACAACCATATGGCTCCTGCCAGTTGCCGATAACTCGGTTACAAAACATGATCATCTTATACAATAAAATTTAGCATCATGTCTTGACCATATCACATCACAACATGCCCTGCAAAAACAAGTTAGACGTCCTCTACTTTGTTGTTGCAAGTTTTACATGGCTGCTACGGGCTTAAGCAAGAATCAATCTTACCTACGCATCAAAACCACAACGATAGTTTGTCAAGTTGGTGCTGTTTTAACCTTCGCAAGGACCGGGCGTAGCCACACTCGGTTCAACTAAAGTTGGAGAAACTGTCACCCGCAAGCCACCTATGTGCAAAGCACGTCGGAAGAACCGGTCTCGCGTAAGCGTACGCGTAATGTCGGTCCGGGCCGTTTCATCCAACAATACCGCCGAACCAAAGTATGACATGCTGGTAAGCAGTATGACTTATATCGCCCACAACTCACTTGTGTTCTACTCGTGCATATAACATCAACATATAAAACCTAGGCTCGGATGCCACTATTGGGTTTCGTAGTAATTTCAAAAAAAATCCTACGCACACGCAAGATCATGGTGATGCATAGCAACGAGAGGGGGAGAGTGTGATCTATGTACCCTTGTAGATCGACAACGGAAGCGTTAACTTAGTTGATGTAGTCGTACGTCTCCACGGCCCGACCGATCAAGCACCGAAACTACGGCACCGCCGAGTTCTAGCACACGTTCAGCTCGATGACGATCCCCAGGCTCCGATCCAGCAAAGTGTCGGGGAAGAGTTCCGTCAGCACGACGGCGTGGTGACGATCTTGATGTACTGCCGTCGCAGGGCTTCGCCTAAGCACCGCTACAATATTATCGAGGACTATGGTGGAAGGGGCACCGCACACGGCTAAGAATATGATCACATGGATCAACTTGTGTGTCAAGGGGTGCCCCCTGCCCCCGTATATAAAGGATCAAGGGGAGGAGGCCGGCCGGCCTCTATGGCGCGCCAAGGAGGAGTCCTCCTCCTAGTAGGAGTACTAGGAGGGGGAAAGAAGTGGGGAGGGAGAAGGAAAGGGGGGCGCCGCCCCCCCTCTCCTAGTCCAATTCGGACCAGGGGGGAGGAGGCGCGTGGCCCACCTTTGGCTGCCCCTCTCTCTTTCCACTAAGGCCCATATGACCCATTACTTCTCCGGGGGGGGGGGGGGGGGGGGGGGTTCCGGTAACCCTCCGGCTCTTCGGTTTTCTCCGAAATCACCCGGAACACTTCCGGTGTCCGAATATAGCCGTCCAATATATCAATCTTTATGTCTCGACCATTTCGAGACTCCTCGTCATGTCCGTGATCACATCCGGGACTCCGAACTAACTTCGGTACATCAAAACTCATAAACTCATAATATAACTGTCATCGAAACCTTAAGCGTGCGGACCCTACGGGTTCGAGAACAATGTAGACATGAACGAGACACGTCTCCGGTCAATAACCAATAGGGAACCTGGATGCTCATATTGGCTCCTACATATTGTACGAAGATCTTTATCGGTCAGACCGCATAACAACATGCGTTGTTCCCTTTGTCATCGGTATGTTACTTGCCCGAGATTCGATCGTCGGTATCTCAATACCTAGTTCAATCTCGTTACCGGCAAGTCTCTTTACTCGTTCCGTAATACATCATCTCACAACTATAACTCATTAGTTGCAATGCTTGCAAGGCTTATGTGATGTGCATTACCGAGAGGGCCCAGAGATACCTCTCCGACAATCGGAGTGACAAATCCTAATCTCGAAATACACCAACCCAACATGTACCTTTGGAGACATCTGTAGAGTACCTTTATAATCACCCATTTACGTTGTGACGTTTGGTAGCACACAAAGTGTTCCTCCGGCAAACGGGAGTTGCATAATCTCGTAGTCATAGGAACATGTATAAGTCATGAAGAAAGCAACAGCAACATACTAAACGATCGGGTGCTAAGCTAATGGAATGGGTCATGTCAATCAGATCATTCAACTAATGATGTGATCCCGTTAATCAAATGACAACTCTTTGTCCATGGTTAGGAAACATAACCATCTTTGATTAATGAGCTAGTCAAGTAGAGGCATACTAGTGACACTCTGTTTGTCTATGTATTCACACATGTATTATGTTTCCGGTTAATACAATTCTAGCATGAATAATAAACATTTATCATGATATAAGGAAATAAATAATAACTTTATTATTGCCTCTAGGGCATATTTCCTTCACTTATGTGTGCTAAGGACAAGCCGGTTGTGTTTCATATAGTAGTTACCGCTCTTGAGGACACATGCAAAATTTTGTCAAGTTACTTTCACCATAATTCATTAAGTTACCATTCATTGATTTGATAAGTATTGTGTGGGTGTACCCAAGCTAAGGCATTGTACTTAGTTGAACAAATACCGACTTATGATTATACCCTCCATGCAAGCATACACAAAAACAAGAGAAGTAATCTAACATTCTTAAGAAGTGGCTCCCCACTTCTCCCTATTATCTCATCATGCACACTGTCCACATCAGCATGTTGCCATGTCAATGTTCTAAGATAAATCTAATCATAATGTTAAACATCATGATCCAAAACAGTCCCTTACGGAATAATTCATAAACTGTTAGACTTCTATCACTCCCACAACCCTTCATTTGCAAATTAATTCTACAATTTCTTCCCTAGGCCCTAAGATGGTGATGTGTCATGTAGTTGACTTTCACATGACACCACTAGAGGAAGAACAACCCAACATATCATGGAAACACTAAACGGTATTCAACTTCACATGATTACTAGCAACAAGACTTCTGTCATGTCCTCTAGAACTAATGGATCTACTCATAAGACATCATATGGATCATGATCAGTGGCTACAAATGTGTGATTAACAATCCGAACATAACAATTGTTCACCAATACATCTCCTATGCACCAACTACAAGGTGTAATCAACACATGATAGTACTCCCAACAATCAATCTGAGGTTTGATATAAAGATTGAGAACATGGATAAACTAGGGTTTGCAGATGAGATAGTGCTAGTGAAGATGTCGATGAAGATGATGATTGCAATGATGAATGGAGTGTTGGTGATAATTAATGATGACTTCGATTCCCCCTCTGGGAGGGAAGTTTTCCCGACAGAATCACTCCCGAGAGATCAAAAGTGCTCTCCCTCGATTCCGCCTCGAAGAAGGCAGCGAAAAATCCCAAGGAATTTTTTGATTTTTCTAGGGTAAATAGAGTTTTATGGTTAAAGGGAATCAGGAGAGGAGCCACTAGGGGCCACCTCCCTCGACCTTCTTCTTCCTCCCATCGAGGAAGACCTCCCTGTCGACTAGCTCGCGCATGGAGCCAGCGAAGTCCATGGGACTCCGCCATTGAGCCTTTTTGTCGGTGTCAAAACCGGCGGATCTCGGGTAGGGGGTCCCGAACTGTGCGTCTAGGCCGGATGGTAACAGGAGGCAGGGAACAAGATGTTTTACCCAGGTTCGGGCCCTCTTGATGGAGGTAAAACCTACGCCCTGCTTGATTAATATTGATGATATGGGTAGTACAAGAGTAGATCTACCACGAGATCAAGGAGGCTAAACCCTCGAAGCTAGCCTACGGTATGATTGTATGTATATATTGTATATCTATCGACTAGCCTGGCCTCGGTTTATATAATGCACCGGAGGCCTAGGATAACAAGAGTCCTAGCCGAATACGCCGGTGGGGAGAAGTCCTTGTCTTGATCGCCAAGTCTTGTGGAATCTTCCTTGTATGCGGTAGCCGTCCGAACTGGCCCATGAGTATACGGCCACGGGGGTCCTCGGCCCAATCTAATAGATCGGGAGACGACGTGGTGAGTACCCCCTAGTCCAGGACACCGTCAGTAGCCCCCTGAACCGGTCTTCAAGTTAGGGACGCTCCTCGATTCTTCCGAACTGTTCTTCATCTTCGGTCGTCGGTTTTGAGAACTGGTTCAACAAATCTTCTCATCTTCGATCTTGAGGATCGCCGAAATGCATTCGGCGAGTTTACACGTCGGGTATCCGAGGAGCCCCTTTAAGTTTCCGGCCTTTATCAATGCCTTGTTATTTTTATGCCACACCTCGGGTTTGAAGTTGTTCCCGGGAGGCAGTGTCCTCTTGCGTCAGAGCTCTAACGCCGGACTGCATTCGAGGTATCTTTTGCGGCCGAGCACCAATGCCGGACCGCTTCCGAGCTCCAACACCGGAAAGTATCCGAGCTCCAACGCCGGACTGTATCCGAGCTCCAATGCCAGACTATATCCGAGCTCCAACGCCGGACAGTGTCCCAGCTCCAACGCCGGAAAGTATCCGAGCTCCAACATCGGACTATGTCCAAGCTCCAACGCCGGACTGTATCCGAGCTCCAATGCCGGACTATATCCGAGCTCCAACGCCGGACTATATCTGAGGTGTCATATCACCTTGGTTCAAAAAAGTTGAAGGAGTTTAGCCGAGCTTAATGCCGGGAGTGCCCTCTATGGAGCCAGCCACTAGTGCCCGAGCTTTATGCCGGGCTGCTTCCGAGGTGGTGCACCACCCCGAATGTGGGCCGATTTTTGTGAATATTTTTATTGGTGCAATTTATTCTCTGCCGAGATATATAGCCAGTAGCCCTCAAGGTGTGTATCAGTCTAAAACCTGAGATGCACTTGAAGGATGACGTAAGACCGCTGATCCCAGTAGCCGCTGAGTCTCAGGTTGATTTGCAAAACCGGCCTGAGGATCAAGTCCTAGCTCGACAGAATACTTCGGGACACTAAAAGCGGCGTGCTCAGTCCTCGAGACTCAGGTTGGGTGCGGCCGACCAACCTGAGGATCAAAATCTCCTCGAAAACTATATTGCACATAAAATTTTCTGCATTGGACAAGCAATGCAGTAGCCCCCGAGACACTGGTCGGGTGGCAACACCAGATCAGGGGATCGATGTGCCCCTTTAATATTTGTAAATAATAAGCCCGAAGCCCAGTAGCCCCCGAGTCTTAATGCAGGCACGGGTGGCCGAATTAAGGATCAATATCCATAGTAAAATCACAAATTATGTGTAATGACTCTATGTATCCAAGTACTTTACGTCATTAATGCTCGGATCCGCATTGTACAGAACTTTGTTGACCGACCATCGGTTTCCACCTCCTTGGCTAGTAGCCGAGGAGTGTTTGTCCTACTTTATAAAGCCTTTATGAGGGCAAAGATTTACGACAAACAAGGCAATCTGGCCACACGGTTTTATAAACAAAGGTACGCAGAGAGATATGTTATATTACTGTTTAACAGAAGAAATGTATTTCAAAGAAAATAGTCCCGCTATCGGTTCCTTTCTTTGGGTTGTCATGCTGAGCATGATCATGAAACCTCAGTTCGAATGTTAGAGCAAAATATCGAGGATTTAGTTTGGGAGGCCAGTTAATAGCCCCCGGTAGTGTTCGGCGACAGTCGAGGTCAAGCCGTAAACACTTCGGCCAATGTTATGAATGGCCCGTCATAGTCATCGGATCGCTGACCAGTTTACGCTTATTGTGACAGTCAGTTTTCGGCTTTCTCCACTAAGGTGCTTAACCATGTGAGCTGGAAGCACAATCACAGTGGTTCTCCCTTTGCACGCCTAGCCGAACAAAACGGAACGTAGGAAGCAAGTGCAGGAGCCGGGCAACACAATTATTGACCGAAGACACAATTCGAAACCGATGCATATATAGCAATATCTGAGAATGTTTTTGCCGAATCCCTAAAGGTGTCCGGCGTTGCACTGCGAGACTAATGCTGGAAAAGCACAAATAGTTTAAAAGTGCCAAAAAGCTTGGAAAACCAAGAAACGTCAGTAAAAACATGACGTCCGAACAAGATCAAGTGTTCGGTGCCAATCCGAAAATTGGTCTTAGAAAAAAGAAGTGCTTCTGTCGTCCTTTAACATGACACATCCTATCTCAAGACTTCGAGCGGGTCAGCCTACGGCTTCAACCTCCTATCCCGAGGGCAGAGTACTTCTCATTAGGCCAGTTTAGCAAACTAAACTCTAGCGGCTTTGAGAGAGAAATTAGGCTCCCCGGCTAGTGACCACACACTCGCGTCGAAAAAAGGAGTGATAAATAATAATAATAGAACTTTGCAACGACTGAGAAGAAGAACACTTATATAAAACGGCTCAAATAAACTTAAGAGCCCCCAAGTGACTTGGGTAGAAGAATGATTGCATGTACCGAAGTACTTATATCATATCTATGTTCAACCGAACTTTAAACGCGTCTTAACCGACCGTCGACTTCTCCCTCTTCGGTTAAGGACTGAAAAGTGTTATGTACTCCATCGGTCGAGAATATCGACGGTGTTTCCAATAACCAGGCAATCAGGCCATAAGGCTATAACAGACAAAGCGCGCTCAGGGAACTTATGCTATATTACTGCGAAGAGTAAGAAGCATCTTCGAAGAAAATAGTACCCCCACCGATACCTTTCTTCGGTGCTCATTGTTATTATGAGACTTGTGCAATAGATTTTTTGTACTCGTGAGTTCCATTGTGTGCCGACCATCATTGAATAACTATAAGAGCGCTAGCTTTCGGCTTCACCCAGTCTGAGGTCCGGCTCGGGTGACCCGATTGTGACAATCGCAGAGGTGCTCCCTTTACTCCCTAGCCGAACAATCGGGAACGTAGGGGTAAATACAGGAGCGAGGCAACCCAGCTTGCAAATCGCTTAAGTCAATGTGGTGCATATTGTGGCGTAATACACGAACAAGGAACGAAGTCGTACAAGTATAATCATATGCAACAGGAAAAGCTTCATAAAGGAAGCCCCCAAGTAAACAGGGTATTTGAATTTATGCGTCACAAACAAAGTTTGGACAAGGAAATTTTTTAGAAGCAACTTTTTTCCAAAAAAGTATAATACTTGGTCAAACCGAACGCAAGTTAGAAATTAAAGCTTTGAGCATGAAAGTGACTTAGCTGGTTAATGTGTTCGGTATTGATGACGCGGTTCGAGCTTGATGCGGGGCAAGGTTCCATCCCTCAAGCCGGTCCCGAGGTGGCGGAGCGGAGAGCTTGACACGCTGAAGTGGTGACATAGCACAATCAATGCAGACCGGCAGAGTGACGCCGAAGTCTCCGGATCATTTTCCTGTGCACAAAAAATAGTGCAAACCGGAGATAATAGTAATAATGATAATTAAAAAAATCGTTGCATAATAAATAATTTATGCAAAGTGAGTAATAAAAGAAATATGGCCTGGCGTCGAAGTCAAGTCGATGCAGGGCGTCGGCGTGATGCGGTAAAGGCGTGGCAAAGCCTGAATTCGCAGGTCGGTCCGAGCTCCGAGTGCGGCGTTCGCCGGGCTATGTACGGAAACTGACCGAACCACCATGCAACTGTCGTTAATGCAGCCACCATTTGATAGACCTGCGTACATATGACAGACAAATCAGAGTAATAATTCCTTGGGAAAAATGAACCCAAACAAGCAAAAAAATACTGGGATTAATAGCACCTGATTTATTTGGTGTAGCAATCCGAAGGAAGGTGATTCCTAAAATTGGGACCCGCTCCGCACACCCATTGCCTGATGGGCGATAAAACGATGGCATGACAATGCTGGTAAAGGTTGACTCGCCGAGGCAAAGCCCTCGGCCCAGCTAACGTGACGGAGCTGGTCGGCTAGTGACGCCGAAGTGTCCGGAGTAGGTTGATGAAGAGATGGCGAAGCCCCCGGTCCAGCCGAGATGTCGAAGCCTCGATGTCAGCCGATGAGTCGAAGTAGGTCGGCGTGATGGACACCAGCTTGAAGAAGCAATAGTGCGGCCCTGTCGATGCAGGTCGTGACGTGGTCGATGCGGGCTTGATGAAGCGACCGTGCGGCGATGCCGGTATGCCCGCTCCGTGTAATCCGTGGGGCGGCGATGTTGGTGATGATTTATCCTTCGCGATGCCGGACTCTTGTTCGGCTTGCCGAGATGATGATCTGAAGAAGTTGAGCTCGGCTCAACAAAGTGACGCCGTGTCTATCGTAGATCGGCAGTCGTGGAGTAATATTGCCGGACTGGTTTGACACCAGCATGATGTTGAAGATCATGTTCAAAAGATCTTAAAGTTAGTGGGATGTGTTCGGGAACAAAACACAATACCCCATACAAAACTTCCTTCAAAAGGGATGTCCGAAATCCTGTTCATAAAAAAGACGAACTCGGGTCGGATTCGTTTTCGCGCAGAAAACAGATCCGAAAAGTGATGCACTAATCGGAAGGTTCCCGGAGTTTGGACGGTCGGATCGAGCTGAAATTTTGAGAGGTGCTAGATATAGGAATTCCGCAGCCGATCAACGGTTGGATCTTTCAAAGGACGTCCGAGCTAGAAGCTGGACACCACGCCCTAAACTCATCCAGATTCCCGTCCAGATTTGACAGGGCTCCGGTTATCATAGATTGCCAGAGATTCCTCCATCGGAACTCGACGAAATTTTCCAGGGTTGTTGTAGACTCGATTCCGCACAATTTCACCAAAGCGATCGTTAAAACGACGCTCGAGGAGGCGGTGGCGGCGGATACGCGTTCGCTGTCCGGAAAAACAGCACAGTTGCCCGAGAGCAATGTTGACGTTGAGCCCCCGAGCTCCATGGACGATTCCTCCATGATCTTGATAGAGATCGGAGTTGGTGTTGATGAAGGCCCTCATCCGAACATGGTGATCCGAACACGGGGCGCAGTTCTTGGTCGAACCAAGATGACCAGTCGAGCTGGTGACGAGGATGCCGAAGTCGCAGTTGATCTGCAGGCGAGCCATCGATCCTTTTGTCGTTCACACAACGGAACTCTTAATGAAAGCACAAATGTCGGTGTCAAAACCGGCGGATCTCGGGTAGGGGGTTCCGAACTGTGCGTCTAGGCCGGATGGTAACAGGAGGCAGGGAACACGATGTTTTACCCAGGTTCGGGCCCTTTTGATGGAGGTAAAACCCTACATCCTGCTTGATTAATATTGGTGATATGGGTAGTACAAGAGTAGATCTACCACGAGATCAAGGAGGCTAAACCCTCGAAACTAGCCTACGGTATGATTGTATGTATATATTGTATATCTATCGACTAGCCTGGCCTCGGTTTATATAATGCACCGGAGGCCTAGGATAACAAGAGTCCTAGTCGAATACGCCGGTGGGGAGAAGTCCTTGTCTTGATCGCCAAGTCTTGTGGAATCTTCCTTATATGCGGTAGCCGTCCGAACTGGCCCATGCGTATACGGCCACGGAGGTCCTCGGCCCAATCTAATAGATCGAGAGACGACATGGTGAGTACCCCTAGTCTGGGACACCGTCACTTTTCATCTCAAAGAACCACTTGTTATATTTCTTCCACAACCCCTAAAACTCATCCAGGTAATGCAGGTTGTTGTACTTTACCGTCCGCACCTCCACCAAGACCGTGTTGATCCCCTCTCTTGGCAACATACACCTCGCTACCTCATGGTCTTGATGGTCCTCGTGCTGTGCAGGAGGCGGAGGGCGGGTCGCCGGGGATGGGGCAACCATGAGGGCCGGCCCATGTGCAGGGCGGGAAGCCCCTTCCTGTTTTTATCTTTTGTCCTTTTTAAAAATAATTTGGGATTTCAAGAAAGTTATGAATTGTGAAAAAACTGCTCAAGAATTCAAAAAAATGTTATGATTCGAAAAAATGTTCAAGAAATGATCAATGCTCATGGATTCAAAAAATATTTGTGATAAAAAAATAATGTTCATGTATTCAAAAAATATTCATAGTTTTTTAAAAAACGTTCAGGAATTTTAAGAAAATGTTCAAGAAATTCTATAAAACAGCGATTTTAATATTTGAAAAAAAATCATGATTTATAAAAATAAGAATTTCCAAAAAAATTCATGATTTCAAAATGAATTTGAAAAATATTCATGATTTCAAAAACTGTTCACGGTTTGAAAAAATATTCACAATTTAAACAAATTTTCAATTATACAAAAACTGTCCATAATTTAGAAAAATGTTCAGAATTTTAAAAATATATGTTTTAATATTATTAATAAATTTTGAATTGAAAAAATGTTCAGCTAGATTTGAAAAAAATGAATTAAAAAAATCACTGATGTGAAAAAATGTTCCCAGATTTCAGAAAATGTTGATGAAATTTGGAAACAAAAAATAAAAATAAAAAACGAAAAAAAGAAAAGAAAAATATAAAGAACAGACGAAAAAGTTGAAAGAAATAGCAAGAAAAGAAAAAGGGAAACCGGTTTGGGAAATGGCAAGGCGTGAGGTAGGCCCCGCGCCCCAGGAGCGGGTCCGTGCCGACGACGGTGGACAGTGACCATATCTGGTGGGCTTGAGTTCTGGGTGAGGGGCAGTTGCGTTGTGGGCATTCGAGTGTGAAGGGTCCGTCCGGCACATGATCATTTTGAATCCAACTGATTTGATATTGAGATTTTCATGGCCAAAAAAGAAAAAAGAAAGAAATGGAATTATAAGTTATGCAAAAATTGTTATTTTTTATATTTCTCCGCTTTTCTCCCCATGCCCCACCCCAAATCCAAAATACGTCTCGCCACGGCCACGCGCGGCTGGTTCACTTGTTTAGCCTCAATGAATAGAACACCCCAACCCTAGCCGACAACTAGTGTTTGGTGACACAGGCAGCTGCGAGCCGGACATGTTGCGCATTCTGCTCCATAGTCTCCTAGAATATCACCGTGCCTCCCCATGCAAAAGCCCTCATCAATCAATAGGAGTGAGAAAGATACTCTTTTATAGCATACTTCTAGATGCAAAATTTATACTAAACATTTTTAATTATTCATAACTCTAAATAAAAATCATAAAATTGTTTCATTTATACAACTTATATTAAATAAGTTTATCTTTTGTTTGTTATTTTATTCAATAACACAAATTATATATTAGTGCTAAAGTATTTTTTGAATTTCATAATGTCTAAATCTTGCACTAAAATATTTTACCGAACTAAAATCTTATAAACGTAGGCAGGCATCAAGATATTAATTTCACATTCATTTAGGAATATTTTGCACCAGTTAAGTGTTTCATAATGTATTTTTATATATGCTTATTTCTTTTTTAAAGTATGTATAATATATGGGTCTAATGAATATACTCATAAGTATTTAAAAATAAAAATGTATACCTTGGTAATAACTAATACTAGAAAACTCTAGAGCGTGAAAGAAGAAAAGCGGCAAGCTGCCTAGGAATATATTTCTCTCACTAGTTGACATTTATTGTATTTGTTCTTTTTTGTCAAATCTTCAATTTATGTCCTTCACACTCTATTATTGGTTATGTATGGTCCACCCATTTTGTAATTTTTTCCCATGCCTTCACATATATTGAAGACGAAGCAAACATTGGTGGTCACCGTTGCCGTGCTGCACACAATCTTCACGACACATAGAGATCATGGAGAGGAAGAGACGACTTCTCTACATCTGTAGGGGACAACGGGATGGCTATCAAGATGTGCCGAAATTCTTCGCCGCTAGTTCGGGAGGAGAAGATTTCGTTTTGTTCTTTCCTTTCAATTTTCTGAGGGAATCAGTAGAACAACTTTTTTTTCTTAACTGCCGGGAGAACAACTTGGACACGACGAAGAGGAGTGCTCATGGGAGCGGGAGACCGAGGACTGATCTTACGATAATCAGACGGAGATATTTTCAAGATGGTCATAATTGACGTGGAGGTTCCAGTGGTGCCTCCAATTAGTACTGTCCAACAAACATTATTTGGTGAGTACATATATATTTCTTGGTTCACGCATATTTCATGCATCCTAGGTTAATCATCACCTGTATCGTGTGTGTGCGTGCGCGGAGAAGCAACGGCAGGACACACCAAAAATGCAAGTCGAGTTTGGTACGCCACGCTAAGCCCTGCCAAATCCCACTATAAACCATCTCTTATCAGTGAACACCTCACCACACAAAACCAATCGATCGATCACCTCCACAACCACAACAGCAGGATGGCTAGCACCACCAGCTCCACCGCCCTCCTCATCGCCCTCGTCGTCCTGGCCGGCCTCGCCGACTTGCACGCTGCCACAGCCGACCCAAGGCCCGTTCACACCTCGGAACTCTCGGTGCCGGCATGGGTGACCGGGCAGCCAATGACGGCCCCGGAGCTGGAAGGGATGATGGAGTGCATGATGGGGTGCTGGACGACGATGATGGGTTGCGTATTCGGGTGCGTGGCCAAGCCCCCCGCCGACATGCCGCTCTGCTGGTTCGCCTGCGACCAGACCTACGTTATGGGCATGGTCAAATGCGCCTTCACGCCCTCACCGCCAGCACCGGCGCCACCCAAGCCGCCTGCCCCGCCCACCCGGCCATAACACCGTGCCGATCGAGACCTCCACCTAGTCGCCGACAATCACCATGCATGCATCATGATACCAGTGATATGCTATACGGATTGATCGACTAAAAACAAGACACATGAATATATCATACGAGCGATATGATATGCTCTATCCATAACTCATCATAACTATGTGATTGTGTTATGCACGTTAATTAGACCCACCGACCAGTTAGGTTGATCTTCCAACTTCATGTAATCCGACCAATGATGGGTTGCGAGTTTCACATGTATCTGCAATGAAACTTTATATGTGTATATGCAATTTTATATCTACCTTTCTTTCGGTAATTCAACACTCAAGTGACCTATCCTTGATACTTTTCTCTCATTTTTATGTATTTTGCTGTAATGTGCAGTAGTGACGTGTTGAATTCCATATTGCACGATTATAACAAAACATCGAGCCAGACTTGATTCACAAAACAAATGTTTCTAGATATATGTATTTTCACTGGATGTGCCTATAAAAATTCGACCAATATGCACTAGCATATGTGGTATTTTTATTTAGGAGATCTGCTGAGCACCATTGGGTGTTCAGAACTTAAACCTGTCTGTGACAATTTTCCATCGTCCGGGAGTGCATGCGGAACGAGTGGATTACTCACCCATAAGCACAAGTCATGAAAAGGTAAATCATGTCTTCTCTGCTTATATTGAGAGTACTGCGTTTACCATTCCATGAAACAAAAAGAAAACATGTGTGGTACAACCATTCTAGTATAAAAACATGGTAGACCTAAGAAAGCCAAACAAGCTGTTCTACAAATGGATATAACAGGTAAACACAAGTCGATTGATGCAACTTTTACCATGCTATTGTCTAGTAGTTATTTACGCAAAATATAAATCATGTGTTACAAATGAGTTTTTTGTAAATCATTCAACCAAATGATCAATAGCTGCTTACAGTTTGGAAACTTCTCCAGAAGTTAAATCAGTGGGAAATTATAGATGCATGTTTTTGTTTTTGCTGAAAACGCCCCAGATCTATTAAAAAGGACAGCCGGTGATACAAAGCACCCCACTTGGATATGAAATCGTGGTTTTTTTAGATGCGTGCTTTAAACTTGAACCTCCAATAGGTTTTTAGGGTAAACCTAGGTAGTTAGGAGGGCATCTGGAAGGCCTATGAAGCAAGAATTGTTTTGGAAGTTCCTCCATAAAGAGAGGAAGAGACAGCTTCTCTATAGTTGCAATGGATAGCGGGATGGCTATGTAGCTGCGGTGAAACTCGTCCGCTGTTCTAGATCAGAAGGAGAAGATCCCTTCTTCTTCTTCTTAACCCCCCCCCCCCCACCCCCCACCACCACCACCACACACACACGCGCGCGTGAATTTTAGGGTTTGTCCCACTTCATCCTAATTATTTACAAATCAAAAGAAGCCACCTCAACCTGGCCCGTGAAGTTCCTGTAAACCCTCCATAGCTGTAGCATTGCTCCTTGGACACAATGAAGAGGCATCCTCCAGGGATCGAGAGACCGAGGCACATCACTATACTTCACCCCACGGGTGCGGACTGATCTTAGGGTAATCGGACGGACATATTTTGAAGATGATGAGAATTAACGTAGAGGCTTCAATGATGCCATCTCCAATTAGTATAGTATACTATAAAACAAGAAAGATGCACTAGTATTGTCCATCGAACGAACTGTTATTTGCTACATATTTCTTGGTTCACACATACTTGATGCATCCATATATTATACGTTAATCATCACCATGCCGTGTGTGCGCGCGAGTGTGTGGAAAAGCAACAATAGAACGAACACACACAAAATGCAAGTCGAGTTTGATACGCTAAACCCAGCCCTATATAAACTATATTATGAGTGAAGAGCTCACTACACAAACCACAACATAAGGGCTAGCGAGCATGGCTACCACCACTAGCTCTGCTGCCCTCCTCATCGCCCTGGTCGCCCTGGCTGGCCTCGCCGACATCCTCGCCGTTCATGCTCAGGCCATGGTGGCGGTAAATACGACGATGGAGCACTCGACGGAGCTGGATGGGAAGATGCAGTGCATGATGGGGTGCTTCACGACGGTGATGATCTGCGCATTCAAGTGCATGATTCCCTGCGTGATCGCGTGCCCCACCCTACCGCTCTGCATCACCAACTGCGACCTCAAAACCGTTGGCTGCATGTTCCGCTGCCGCACCGCGCCCTTGCCCCCCAAGCCCAAACCCAAGCTCAAGCCCAAGCCCAAGCCCAAGCCACCTGCCCCGCCTGGCCTGCAGCTAGACGCCCACGATCACCATGCATGATTGGTTGGCACATTATCTCAAAAACAAAAGATTGGTTGGTACCAGTAAGTATATACGTACTTACTAAAAAGAAGACACACATATATAGACCAATGTGTGTAACCCGATATATGTTGGTTGTGCGTTTGACATGAAGAATCTGCAATGGATTTTTAGATGTGTATGTAATTCTAGAATTAAAACTTGTTGTACCAAGCATATATCCATCTTCTAGCAGCTGACGTAGCACGTAGGTGCATAAAAATGGGGAAACAGTTGTGCCCTTTTGCTTAGAAAAACTAAGAAGGAAACTCACCCAAACAAAAAGTCACTTTGGAAACCGGGTGCATTGGAGCCCTATTTTTTGAATTATGCCAAAATGCTATTTTGAAGTTTCAAAAAATTCTGAAAACAAATCAACATGTTTATATGAATGTATATCACACATGTGTAAATTTTGTCCTCCAATACACCCGGGTTTCAAAAATCCACTCTCACCCAACCAATGCCTATCAACTTGTGGAGGTCTCTCTCTCTCTCTCTCTCTCTCTCTCTCTCTCTCCTGCGTGCATGCGCGCACACACACACAACGACAACCAACCGTCGACCACATCAAGTTTTTTTCCAGGAGAGCTACCCTCTTTGGCCCAGGAATCGATAGATCGATCCAAGAGATCTGACGACCGAGAACACCCAAATCACAACGGACAGCGAGAAAGAGCGTAAGATAACATAACCGCATTACAACTACTATTATGTTAATCCCAGCCGCATAAGTACGTGCTAAGTATTATGTCTTCCTAGTTTGAGGGCATTCCTACAACCAATTAATTTGCATGCATACAACCAAATACTCCCTCTGTCTCACAATATAAAACATTTTTTGTAAGCTAAAATAGCTTGAAAATTTTACCTTGCAAAAACGTCTTATATTGTGAGACCGACAGAGTAGTAAATAGCTAGCTGGCTCTTCTCTGCCTGCCTATTTGGGTTTTACGCATGTTTCCAATTTTTTTTCCTTTCTTGCCTCTAAAAAACACCTCTTTCTTTATTTTCTTCTTTTCTTTCTTATAATATATACATATATGTTGTATGCGTTCACGTACTCCGCTCAATTTTCATAATTATTAATTAAAACACCAAGCGTCGCAGCCCAGCCCATCCCTACCCAACCCAACCCAACTCGGCCAGTTGTCTCCCTCTTCTCTTTCTTATCGGCTTAGTCGAGTCGAGGACACAACTTGTGACCAGCCCAACCAACGGTCTAGAAAAGCCAAAACAAAAATGACCCCCACACAGAGTAGGTGATTCCCACGCTGACAGCTACTCTATCGTGCACGGACTGTCATCAAGTCGCCTTGCTCGAGGTGGAAATGCACCTCCAGTCCGAAGGTATCAATCACAATTAAATTGTACGAAACGAACGAAAACTTTGTTGATAGATATTTAAATCTATCAACCATGAACGGAATAGTTAAGTTAGAATTATTGGGCTTGGTCCAAGTGAAGTCGGCTTGGCCTATTTATATATTTAACTATATCAACCAGTCGGTGTGCACGTTTACGCCACACATATCTTTCCCATGGGCCTAGAACATTATCAAATGAACGACCAAATACGGCAGTTATTGCGCCCCATGTAATTTTTCCGCATGTGCTAATTTTTCCGCATGTGCTAATGAACATTATCAGATTTTTTATGATTTTCTTTGTGAAAGTGGTGACTTTTTTTTGTAATTATGTGACCGCTTAATTTGTGAACATTTTTAAATTCGTGAACTTTTTAATTCGCAAATGTTTTTTGAATTCATGAACATTTTTCCAAACTCACGCATATTGTTTCCAAAGTCGTGAACATATTTCAAACTGACAAAGATTTTATGAAATTCATGAACATTTTCTCGATTTATGAAACTATTTTAGTTCACAAACACTTATTTAAAAATTCATGAACATTTTTCAATCTCGATAACAATTTTTGAAATTAGTGAACATTTTTTTAGCTGCATCAATATTTTTCAAATTGTCGGACATTTACGAAAGTTGTGTACATTTCTGAAACTCATGAAAATTTTCTAATTTTATTTAATATACAAAGTTTTTGTGAAATTCATTTGTTTTTATCCATAAAGATTTTTAGTTCACGAGCATTTTTTATATTTATGATTTTTTTTAAATGTATGAACATTTTCTAAATTTACAAACATTTTATTTTTCAAAATAGGAAAATAAAAATTACTGAATTTGTGAACATTTTCAGAAATTCAATACTTTTTTGAAAAAACGAATAGAGAACAAAAAACTCAATGCAAAAAAGCAGGGACACCCGCACCCGCAAAAGGGCCGACCCAAAGTGTGTGGGTGGGTGCGCGTTTGCTCATTTCCTCCCGCACAAGTCGGCGAATAGGAGCACTCCCAAGTAGAAGGAATATCCTCCTATGATCATTCCCAAACATGCATATGAGAGGTGTGTTTATCCATGACCAAACCTGGCCAACAGGCCGGCCTGGCTCGGGCATGACACTGCCCACCTGTAAACGGGTCTGGCATGGCACGACACGCGGAAACCCATTTATAAGCGGGTTGTGTCGTGCCAGTGCGCGCGCCTCATCTTACAACGACACATTAATTAAAAGGTCTGACCCACGACCCATAAGGACCGTGGGCCTTTTTTTGCCCAATTACTTTAAAAATTCATAAAATTTTGATAAATTGAAAGAAAAAAACTTTAAAAAGAGGCAAAGTGCCATATGGGATCAATTTTGAGCTTTATTAGTAGCTACCTTGTGAAGACCCTTAATCATCGGGAAGGAAAAGGAGTACAAAGCCACACTCTAGATTACAAAAGGAAAAGGCAATTACGAAACGATAAGAAAAATTACAAAAAAGAAAAGGAGTACACCGCTGTACACTCTTCCGGTTCTTCTTCATGAATGGTAATATTTTGGAATGTGGATACCATTTTTGTGCTATCGATAGCAATGGCGAATCTTGAAAGAAAATGAAGGAGAGTGGGGACTCAAAGTTAACCGTGTGAAAGATAACCATCAACTCTCAGTTTTTTAGTTCAAATAAGGTTAAATTTTGATACAAGGCTAGGTTGAATACAAGTATATTTTTCTTTTCAATTTTTGGCGGGGATTGAAGCACACCCCCACCCCCTCTTAGATTCGCCACTGATCGATAGTGTGTTGGCTCTCATTCTGGCCAGTTCCCCATCTTTCGTGATCATTAGTGTTTTTTTTAACATATCTGGGATGGGACCGGTTCTTCTCTACTTAAGTAGATATTCTTTTAGCTAGACTCAAATCAAAAATCTAACTGAGCTAATCAAATTTAAATCTTACAGGATACCCCCTCCGTTCTAAATTACTTGTGGCAGGTATGGATGTATCTAGATGTATTTTAGTTCTAGATACATTCATTTCTGCAATAAGTAATTTGGAACGGAGGGAGTAGAAGAGAGGTGCATGGGAATTCGACAAACCACAATTATAGACCGAAGTAGTTCCTCCTTAAAGAAATATAAGAGCGTTTAGATCACTAGGGGGATGACCAACATTAGTTAGCTTCTTGTGACCAGGATTATCCATCAAAGTTTAGCTTGTATACATACATGCACAGAAATTGTGTAGTCGAAACTTTGGTACCAGTCTGTGTTTTCTTCCTACATCTGTTTTGTGTTGCTGAAGAAGGCTGATGAACTACATACACTGTCAGAATCGTTTCCTAGTTGATGGTGAGACGGAGCAGAGGTATTGGGCTCATAGTATCTTATTAGGGTGCTGCTCACCCGTGGCCATGGGGAAGAAATGCCAGTTCTTGCCTTCTACTATCTCCTCCTCCGGCGCGGCGCTACGGCCGTCGGCATTGCCGAACACGAACTCCCCGGCGCTATCGGGCACCTCCTCCTCATCATCATCATCGTCTATGCCCCTGGCGTCGGCGCCTTGACACGAGGAGGCGACGGGGACGTGGCCGTCGAGAAGCGAGCCCTGCTCGCTGCGCCGGTGCAGCTTCCGGAACAGCCGCGGCGACGAGGAAGGGGACCCCGGCTCCGGTCCCGGCGAGACGAGGGGTCTGCCCTGCTGCCGCAGCTGGTAGGCCGCGTGGTGGAACAGCAGCTCGTGGCCTCCGTCGTCGACGAAGCGCGCGAAGGGGACCTCGGGGGAGGACGGCCCCGTGGTGGCCGGGGGCGTGCGCGGCGCGGTGGAGGGCTCGGTGGTGAGCGCGGAGTAGAGCACCGGCGGCGACACCAGCTGCTGCGGCCCGCGCGCGTAGGGCCCCACGGCGAACATGCCGGGCGAGCTGCCCGCGGTCCCGTGGAGGTCCAGGAGGACTGGTGAGGGCGCCTCCGACTGGAAGAGCGAGGAGGCCGGCGACGAGGGCGGCGCGGCGAAGGCGAAGACCGGGTGGGCAGGCGGGGCCTGGTGCACGTAGGCCGACGCTGATGCTGTGTGGGATGCTGCGGCGAGCGGGCGTGGCGGTGTGTCCCCGTCGTCGGCGTAGGCTGCGGCGATGACGCGGCGCGGGTGGGCGTGGAAGTGCGGGCGGAAGCAGAGCGTGGACGACAGCCGCGACCACCACCGTTTCTTCTGCAAAAGCAAAGCAAAACATCTCTGTCAGTCAGACAGTTGATCTTTTTCAGTCGTGAGGCAAAGCAATGTGAACAACTGAATTAATGAATTATTGAGTTGGGTGCAAAATAAAACCAGTTTAGCTACATATCAGTCGGCTGATTTTCGAATTCGAGGTCAGCCGATTTTTGAACGAATGAAGTGCCTCGCCAGAGAGAAGGAAGGGGCCCCCGTCATCACCCCAACGTCTTTCTTAACGTTCAGGATGGGGACAATGGTGGACGGCGGGGGTGTGGGGATTCGCCGGGGAAAAAGCTTTGTGTGTGTGTGGAGGGATGGCCAGTGGTCGGGAGTGGTTCCGGAGAGGGCAGGAAGGAAGTAGATGTGCGGGAGGTTGAAGAAAAGACTGGGGCCGTTGATTTTGCATCCGAAGTTGACTGACGTCCAGCCACTCCCAAAAGAAACACGTGGTTGATTGGTTTGGCAGACATGCATGTGAAGAATTGAGCAAGATGCGCTCTCTCTCTCTCTCCCTCTGTCTTTTTTTTTAAGGAGGAAGACCTCCGGCCTCTGCATCTGGCCGATGCATGCAGCCACTTTATTAGTTATTCACAAAAGACCTTATAAACGAATACATCAGTAAGTCTGAAGCCATCGTCTACGCAACATCTGTCTTTACTCATGTCCAGTTGATGAAGGAATGCTGATAATCCAGGGCCTAATATCACAGACCTCGCAGCTAAGCCTAACATCTATAACCTGAGGCCTGTAAGTAATTTCCATAGTGGCATCATCATGGCATTGCCAATTGCCATGCGTGCGTATTTGTGATGAGTGGTGGAGGTAAGAGTGGGTGACTTTTGGCGCCATGGAGATTGCAACACATTTTGATGTACTATCAAAGGTCAAAGTAAACTGTGGATGGATGGATGGGTACATGAGACATTTATAACTACTCCCCGGAACCAGGCAGTTTCATTCATTCATTCAGCACGTGCGGCTAGGCTAAGATATGCCAAGGCCAAGCCAACACACAACACAACCGTACGTACGTTAGGCTGACATGGATGGATAGATGGATGGATGGTAGGCACTGACCCACCAGACCGGACGCTTCTGCTACTACGTACTTGCTAACGCACACTAGTAGTCAATTCAAACTAAGATGAAGGAACCAAGCTGGGGTACCTTCACGCGTGAAGGCCTCAAGGGATCGACCCAAGCAAGCAAGCAGGAGGACGGACGTACCGTAGCGGCGGCGGAGAGGTCGTGGTCGTGGTCGTGGAGATGATGGTGGTTGGGGCGCAGGCCGAGGCCGGTGCTGCTCTGCGCGGCGGCGGCCAGAACGACGGCGGCCGCGTTCACCGTGTGCAGGCTGCTGCTGCTGCTGTCCTCCCCTGCCGCTGCCGCTGCCCTTGCCCTTGCCTGCTGCTGCATCCTAGCTATCTATCTACCTACCTAATCTTGTCTGTGGTGGATGGATCTGTATGGGTAGGGAACCAACTAAGTATATAGCTAATCAATTTGTCATGCACGCATGGCAACAGAGGCCTGCTCAAGGAGGAGGAGCAGGAGCAGGAGCAGGAGGAAGAAGAAGAAGAAGAAGAGCCTGCTAGCTATTGACAATGAAGTTAGTAAAGTAGCTCCCTCACCTTGCCTAAATGGTGAAGAAAGAAAGGAAAAGATATATATAAAGAGATGAAGCAAGGTGGAAGGAACGCGTTCTCTTCTTCTTCTTCTTCTTCTTTCTCGTCCCCATTTCGACGTGTGGAGCGGGGCAGCCATCGCCATCGCCATCGACGGAGACAGAGACGGTTTGTTTGATCGAGTCAATCAATTGGCAAAGGTAGAAGGAGCCAAGCGCGCACGCTCGTGCACCATGACAATGACGCACCCTCACGCATATCGCTTATCTATATCTATCTCACGCACCATCCACTACTACTATGCATTGCCCTGTCTAGTCTATGTATCTATGCTTCCAACCCACTCCTCGTGTCTCATGTGCTCCCAAAAATTAACACAACAGCCGGCCTGCACCACAAATCCCAAAACACTAGTACCATCCTTCACTAGTGCACTTGGGGCATCTCCAATGCCGACTCTTAAACCGCCCACATATGTCCGGACAACTCCAAGATGGGCTATGAGGGCATCTTCAATGCAAGCCCTTCAAATGTACATCGTAAAAATGTCCGTCGACACATCCAAGACATGTCCGCAGACAAGATAGGGAAGGCAGCCATCCTAAAATATTCTTCATTTGTCTGGCTAGGAGGAGGAGGAGGGAGAAAGGAAAGCGGGGCTCACGTGGTTGCTTTTTTTATGTGTGTGTGTGGCCGGGAGGAGATAGGGGGCCCACATGGCTGCTTTTGGTTGGACATGCGGATATCCAGACACCCGTAAAACATTTTTCAAGTTTGCGATCAATGTACCCAAGTTGAGACATGGAGACTAGTCCGCGTACATTTAAGGGACTTATTGGATGACAGCAACGGTTTGGACACTATAGTACGGACATATTTCACTAGTGCCATCCTTCACTAGTGCACTTAGGTCATCTCCAACGCCGACCCTTAAACCGCTCACATATGTTCGGACCACGCGGACAGCTCCGAGATGGGCTACGAGGGCATCTTCAACGCAAGCCCTTCAAATGTACACCGTAAATGTCCGTGGACACGTCTGAGACATGTCCACGGACAGGATAGGAAAGGGAGCCACCTTAACATATTCTCCATTTGTCCGGCTGGGAGAAGAGAGAGAGAGAGAGGAGAGCGGGGGTCACGTGATTGCTTTTTTTATATGTGTGTGTCTGAGGTGTGCCGCTGGCAGGAGAGAGGAGAGAGAGGGGTTGCTAAAATTTTGTAGCATAGATTTTGCTTCTCGGGTGTGGTTGAAATGACAACTCAACTGCTAAGGATTATAAATATTATTTGGCTCCTCTTATGTCGAATCAATAAATTTGGGTGAAATATATACTACCCTCGAAGACTGTCACAATACCCTATACTTGCTGGTGATCACCAATGTCAGTGCTAAAACCGAGGATCTCGGATAGGGGGTCCCGAGCTAGTAGTCTTGGCACGATGGTAACATGAGAAAATAGGAGACACAATTTTACCCAGGTTCGGGCTCTCTCTGAGATATAATACCCTACTCCTGCTCTTGTTTATATTTTGTGGATGGGGAACAAAGTACAGAGAGATCCACCTCGAGATCGTATGAATGAGTTCTAACCTCAAAAAACCTTGCCTCTATAGACTAAACCCCTCGGCTTATATAGGCACCGGGGGTATTTAGGATTACAAATATATCGGCTACTACTAGGGATAACATGCATTAAGTACACCGGGGTCATTCAAACACGTCTGAAGTGTACGCCAAGTCTTCGAAGGTTTCCACCTTGAGTACGCCGGGGTCCAGGGCATGCGAGGCCCATTCTTCAATTGTCGGTGGGCAGGCCCTTGCCGATAGTTGTTCATACTGTGCGGCCCGCACAGGGCCCATCAATTTAGGGGCCCCCATACTTTTTATATGCCTTTGTACATATTTTCCAGGGTAGGCGTTGGTTCGTGCATAGAGCTGGCCCCTGCTCGCTGGCGCGTGACTTCCCCCGCGATTGAGTCCACCGGGCGGGCCGCTGTTCGAGCATCCCATGCCACTGCTCGATGCCTGGATGGCTCGATGCCTCGATTGCGATCCCAGCCGCCAGGGTGCTAGGGTATGCTGATCTGCTCGATGCCTCGATCTCCCTTCAAAAAAGCTGATCTGCTAGATTTGTAACCAATGGGCGGTTTAGTTCTGCTCCATCGATCGCATCGAGAATCCATGGGCAGGCGACACGGCACATGCTCATCCTCCTGCCTCTGGCACCATCGAGATATCCAGATCTGACAAAGGCAGGATGAGGTTACGTTGTACGTTAGTTTTGGTATTGCAAATACAGTATCTCATTTGTTCGCAACTTCTCATTCATCGATTATTCCTCCCGTGATCTCGGATTCTTGAGCCACATAGGAATACCGCTGGCTTCTTGCTCCTAATTCTATTCCTTTTCTCCTAATTCTTATTTCCTAATTAACTTTTCGCAGGGATCAATGGAAAGATATGTTCTTGCATTATTGCTCCTCGATTAAAGATCACAGTATAGCAATTCAATCTGACGGGACACAAGACTAGGTGAGTTAGACGGTTCGTTTAATTGTCAAACATTGATGCATAATCTCCAATTGATATCTGCTGCCATATCACTATAATTTTATTTTATTCATCTTCATATCTTGTGTTTCAGTACAACATAATTTGTTACATAAGACACTATATAAAATATACATTATAATTGCTCGATAGTTTATTTTTTCTACTGATATAGAGTCCCATTTTTTAGTTTCGCATAGGGCCCCGGATTTTATCGGCCCGGCCCTGTCGGTGGGTCCCTAGCTCGGCCCATAAATGGCATGCCGACGTGGTGTGCCCCCTCCCCCAATGCAGGACACCATCACTTGTGACGAGCCTCCACGATGCAAGCAAAATTGCCCTTACAGAGCATGAGTGTCTCGTCGTAGTCATTGGAGCTCCAGTAGCGTTCCTTCTTGCACATCGTTAGCCTAGGGGCACCATGCAAGTTCACCCTGAAGTCGGCGTCGTCGGGGGAGTCACGGGGCATGGCCATCATGAACTCTGGATTGGTCGGCTAGCTAGCAGCGGCCGTGCCTTATCTGCTTGGCAAGTCAGTCAATGCACAACGACAATGTTGCATCCTAATTTTGATCATAATACAAAAACACAGAGTACTGCAGTAATTTCCATATAGGATTGGAAGGCGACGCGTACACGATGGGTCGTAAAGCCACAACCGAAACGAATGTCAACTCTGGATTTATACTAAACATTTTTACTTTTTTTAAAGTTGTTGGATGTTATTAGCTTATATTTATATTAGCCAAAATGACAACATATCGTGTTGTTAGATAATAAGATATATTGTATCCGATATAAATTTTAATGTGTTAACTACAAATACACATGCATTAAGTTGAAACAATATTTAATGCTAGAGTTTATTTGAGACATCATTTCATGAGAGAAAAAAGTATTGTTCAAATACATATCTATTTACTTGTGTGTTCACATATATATTTTTCATTTTTAAATATCTTGTAATGAGATATAAAGTAACGTATTTAACAACATCTTGATAAATATGTCTAGAGGGTATATAGTTGATTGACTGAGGTATAAATGAATAGAAAGCTCTGGAATGTGTTCATTCATGTCAGCCTAGCATGATTGGTGTCCTTTGCTGCACTAGAGATGACATCATAAATCTACAATTAATATATTACTCCGAAGTGGAGTATAATCTGCCAAAAGTAATTTGAATTTGCAAATCATAGAATGGAATGTTCCGAAGTGGTGAGAATTTGCCGAGACAAGAAATACCCATAGTTGTACGCACAGTATATACTTCATTTTGACATTGGTTTTAAAATAACATGGATATATACATTTATGATGGCACGTCAACTATGAAGTTAGGCATCAAACAAACAAACATACTTTGGGATCACCTTTGGAGCCTATCTATCTTGAGGATGGACTGCCACTTACACATATAGTGATCTATGAATACATTGGTCGACAACACTATGTTGTCCATGCATATATTAGGACCTAGAGCGTGATTAGTTTGATGCCAAAAATTGGCACGCCAGCATTTGGCAAATGGCAAAGATTGGCTGGTGCTTGGTTGATAACCATGTTTACTTGTCAACCTCACTAGAAGTTGCCAAATTTTTCTATTGCCAATTGTTGGCTTGCCAAGTATTCGCAATGCCAAATGTTAGCATTCATTTCTCCCAAACGAATTATCCTCCTAGTGTGTTGAAGCTGCAATTTTCTGGTGATGAAGACGAAACGGAAGGTGAGTGACTTTGTGCCATTGTCGCATAGAAAGGAAAAGGTCCTCCACCACGCTTGAGCAACATTGCAAGGGAGTCCGGCCACCACTTATATGCATCATTGTCAAATTTGTAACCTAAATACTCCCTTCATTCATTTTTATAAGTCGTTTCAGACAAGTGAAATTGACCTGTTTTGCATGTTGTCTGAAATGTCTACAAGCCTTATAAAAGTGAACAGATGGAGTAATAAAAATTATATCTGTGGACGGACAAATTTGAAAAAATGCTTGACGGTGCACATTCATTCATACCGTAAAAGTCATTTGTTTTACGATTTGGATGGATGCTGCGCTGTGCACTTGATCCATCCATCCATCTGTTGACCAGTTCTAGTGGCATACGTACTAGCGTGCTGACTGACTTGGTCATGGATGAATGCATGACCAAGTCAAAGTTTCTGGCCAACCAGAGTGATGAGCTTTTTGACTTGCGCTCATCTTCAACAGCCAGCCAGAGTGGCAGATTCAGATATGAACAAGCTACTGTAGTAAGTAGTATATATCACTGTCTACATGCCCTTCAGTTAGGGGCATCCATCAATCTTCAGAGCCCATCTATCTCTATCTAGAGGAGAGGGGCTACACAGATAGTACATGTACTGATCGATAACAATAATACGTTGTCCATGAATATATTAGGACCTAGTGTGATGATTGCTGATAAGTATATAATTGTCGGCAAACTATATACTGTTAATATTAACTAATGATGAACAAAGCAGTAGCCTATCTATCTAGCTCTATATGTCTGATGCTGATGGGTACCAAACTCAACTCAACAACAATCCATCTATCTCTACACTCTACACCAACCTCTTTCATCTTACTACTTATCATCACATCACCTGCGCGCCAAACAAAGTCAACAACAACAACAACAACAACAACAACAAACCCCATCCATCTCATATATCAGTCGGTCTCTGGTTAATCATCTTCTAACAAGAAATATCAGTCTCTGCTTGCTTAAACACAACACTTTATTTTACAAGCACCACACTCACACTAGTTAGCAAGATGGAATTAACCAGCACCACTGCTCACCCATACACACATGTTCATTACTCCATTGCCTAGCTACTAATTAAGTAATACCACTCCACTTACATGGATCAGAGTAAGTAGAAAGTATTCACCACACCCTTTTCGTCATCATCATCGATCCAAGTCATCATCAACTTCTTACTTAGCTACCATACTAAGTTTTTCGCCATCATCATCATCAGCAGCAGCATACTACGCAGCTTGTGTAGTTAATTTACCCCTGCTGAGAAACAGGGCCTCCTCCACCAAGCATGCTGACCTTCGCCTGACCAAGTGGCTCAGTCGCCGCGCAGCCTATCTTCTGAAATAATTTTTTCCGCAGCAAGAAAAACTGATGTTATTATAGGTTCTGAATTCATAACAGGTGCACGGGGCATTCTTCGCAAATTGCAACAAGCAAAGGTTGTGCACCAAGTAAAAGTAATTCCCAACCAGAGGTTATTCACAAGCAAGCATATACATAAAGCGGTATGATACAGCAGACCTTTTCAATTACCAACAGTTAGTTTGCTCTTGATTTGCTGATCCATTACCAACAGTTGAGTTTACTCTTTGCTGTCAGGTGAGGTCAGTTTCATTTGAATGGAACTCTTGGTTGCAGATGTATTATTTCTCTAGTACTAGTACTAATCACCAGCAGCAACAGTAGAGTGCTTGGGCATCATAAACATGAGAAGTGTAGTGTTGAGATGATTAGTAGCAGAGCATGTACTGTCTATTGTGCTATTGTGTTGTGTACCAACATTGTGCATCATTGTGTACCAATCAGCATCATATGTTGGTGAATCCATAAACATCATAACCAACATTGTGCATCACAACTGTACTGAACAACATCAGAAGTTGAGAAGTGTAGTGTTGAGATGATATGTATATGTTGCAGATGTAGTATACGAGGTGTCAATCCATAAACATGAGAAGCAAGCAACATATGTTCCTCATGATGTTTCTATCTAGCTACACAATGATGCTACCTAGTATTACGGTCTATTTGAGTAGCAGAAACAGAGTTTTTTTCCTCTCTGGAATGGAATACAGTTGCAGAAAGCAGAGTAGGTCTAAGAAAAACAGAGGTACCTGGGTTTGGCCGACGAATTCAGGGACAGGGCTGAGGTGGGGGTGGTCTTCCTGAAGCTGCAGTTTGCCGGCGACGAAGACGAAGCGGAAGGCGAGGAGGGGCTGTGTGCCATTCTCATTCCCATTCCCATCTTGACGCGGGAAGGAGTAGGTCTTCTCCCACCACGCCTGAGCCTGACCAGCATTGCAACTTTTGAGTCCGCCGGAAGGAGCAGCCACCGGCACCGTGGCGGCAGGAGCAGGAGCAGGAGCAGGCAGGGTAGCAGAACCCACAGCAGCAGCATCTGAACCTGCAGCAACGTCAGGAAGAGAGCAGGGCGTGGTGGTTCGTTGCAGTTCCTCTCCTCCTCCTCCTCCTTCCACCTGGAGGCCAAGGCCATTGCCGGCCGGACTAGCAAGAACCAGCCCATCCTCCCTCTCGCTGTCGCGGTAGTTTTCTGGGCAGATGGGCATGTTGAGACCGTCCGGCACGGCAGGGCCGGATTCTAACTCTTGGCCTCCCTTATTATTCTCAAGATGGGTACCAAAAAGTGGTTCTTTTGCTGGCAGATTGAAGTGCTGGGACATGAAGAAATGTGCAGGGGGGGCAGGAGGATTTGGGACAAGAAGAAGAGGCGACTCTCTTTTGTCAGCGGCGTTGTGGATGGGCGAGATTGGTCCCGGGGCGGCGGCGTAGGTGGAGGCCGTGAGCGACACCACCTCCCAGTCGCTGCCGCCGCCGCTGTCCGCCATTTTCTTTCTTTCTTTCTCCTTCTTCTTCCTGAAGTCAGATTATACACAAGAGGAACAGGTGTGAGATAGGACTAGTACATGGAATCGATGGATGGATCCATGAGCGAGCACAAGAAACAAGAGCTACGACAAAGATGTCTTACCTGCGCGGGGTGAAGAACGGAGAGTCGTCGCCGGCGAGAGGAGAGGAGAGAAGCGATCCGAGGATGGCTTGGCAGCGAAGCAAAGCAGAGGAGAAGAAGAAGAAGAGGATGGATGGATGGATGGATGGATAGGGACGGACGGTTTGCTTCCTTGCTTCCTTGCGTGGCGTGGGTGGGCATTTGATTGAAACAAACAAATCCCAAACTTATTACACACACCAACCTCCCACAGATATCATGGGTGGATATTTTCTCCATCAAGTAAATTAATCACGCAATATCCCACCTAGAGGCTGTCGGGTGGGGCCGGAACCAGTACTCATTCAAACAACCTTGAGGCAAGTCATCTAACCCCTTTAGGCCTTGTACAATGGAAGGTGCTTAAGAGAGATGCTTAGAGAAATAAACCAGGCTTTCTTTAAGCATCGATGCTTATTTGTACAGAATAGACGCTTAACTAAGCGTCTCTCTTGTAGAAATAGACACCGGTGCTTCAGAAAAACTCGGTTTATTTTTCTAAGGTTCTCTCTAAGCACCTCCCATTGTACAAGGCCTTATAAAGTGGGGGAAACCATCCAATCCTCCCGGCAGTCACAACAGTTGTGCTCGATGTTCAGTTTGGCGCTATAACCATGCAAATACGGAATTGCAGTCGCTTAACTTGACTCCATCGTGCACATACGGTGACAAATGTGTATGCGGGCGGAGCCATCTAGACCTGGAGCAGTATTTGGTTTCGCATCCACGTGTATGGCTGAACCTGTCGGTGTGTGATGGCGCTGGCCGACGCATTTTTGCACAAAACCCCATCATATTTTTAAATTTGCAGGAAAGAAAAAAACCACACTAGCCAGTCTAGCCACTAAACCCATTACGTTTTCTTAGGGGGTTGCACCCATTACGTTCGGATTTCAATTTGTTTTTCTTTTTGCGAAAAGGATTTCAATTTGTTTTAGGGAAGCCAAGACTTTATTATTACTCAAAGATCACAGAGTTTGAAATACAAGAAAGATCATTTTTTTTGTTCTGATGTCAACCGGGGATAACAATCCTACATGTATTGAACGCGGGTGCACCTGGAGCTTAAACGGTCTGCACATATTGCGGCCCATTTTCAACACGCTATATTTTTCAAGTTATCCATAAGACATAGTAGTTAATAAATTTATGTTCTAAAAATATTATCCATACAAATGATTCTTAGTAAATAAAAACATTTAAATGTAAACATGTGTATTATATATAAAAATATTTAGCTAATACTGACATTCAAAGTGTTTATTAAATAAATATGTTGTAGTGGACATTTACACGGGCATGTTGTAGTGGCTGGCGCAGCTTCTACGCTTAGAATTTGGTCGCGGGTTCGAGACTTCGATTCTTGTCGTGCACGTGTTAAATTTTCTCTTTGTAATGACAGGTGTGACCCAGTGCTCATGATGCAGAAAAAATATGTGCCATCTTCTCTCAATAAATAAAACTTTGCTATCAATATTGTGTAGTCCAACGCGAATGGTGTTCTTGCTAAACCATCTCGCTAGTTAACCATGGGTCGCATGTTCGAGACGTTGTGCCTGCGTTTTATTTTCCGTGTGTTAATTTCCTCATCTATGAGCAGTTCAGTCTCGGTTTTTTCTGTAAAATAAAAAATTGCGAGCAAAAATACGTTGAGGTTTTTTAGTCAATTCCCCAAATAAAAGAATACAAGGGTGCTTTGTGCAAAAAAAGTGGACGTGAGCCCATACCACTCACTAACAGATGGGGCCATACACATGAATACGTCTGCATATGTGTTTGTGTGCACGTTTAAGTCAAGTTAAGTGACTGCAATTTTATATATCCAAAATTCTAACACCAAACTGAACATTAAGCGCAAGTTGTATGACCCACGGTGATATTACGGGTAAATTAATCCTCCTAGTACTGCAAAGTGGGCCCCACCAAGCCAGTCTCTCTTTTTCTCAAAAAATAACCAAGCCAGTCTCTGAGCAGGTGGGCCCAGCACCCGTCGGTTGTTCCACCACAAGTCAAGTCTCACCTCTGTTGCGTTGTGTCACTCTCCTCCTCAGTCGTCATCAACTTTGTCCTCCCATACGTTCAAAAAAAAAAAAAACTTTGTCCTCCCATGGAATGAAGAGCAAATTCATTCAACCCGATTCTCATCCACATGCTAATGCATGGATGTAAATTCATGCAATGAACAATCTGAGTTTCGAGTTTCATCTTGATGATACGCACAAGAAAATATCTTTCTTTTCAACTCTCCCGAGCATACTTCTACGGCAGCACCGAAAACATAGAAACATCCATTAATTCATGGCCACGGCAACAGGAACAAACTACCGTCCTTCATCAATCATCATCGGCTAGTCTAGTAGTCGTCGTCGCCGCCGTAGTCGTCGTACCCACCGCCGCCGCCGCCGCCGTACATGTCCTCCTCCACGCGCTCCGTCACGCGGTCCTCGATCTTGTTCTCCACGTAGCTCGCCCCGCCCGCCAGCGCCAGCCCGCCCAGCACGCCCGCCGCCGCGCCCACCGCCAGCCCGCCCGCCATCCCCATCCCCTTCTTCTTCGTCTTCCCGCCGCTCTGGTCCAGGCCCACCCCCGTCGTGCCACCGTACCCTGCCCCCTGACCCGCGCCGTAAGCAGAAGCAGAGGAGCCGTACCCGCCCGCTCCCTGAGTCTGCTGCGCGGCGGCGCCGTATGCCGGCTGAACAGAGGAGCCGTACGCGCCTGCTCCCTGGGTCGGCGGCGCGGCGCCGTAGGGCGGTGGAGCGGAGCCGTACGGTGTTGCTGCCTGCGGAGGCGGCGCGGCGGAGCCGTAGCCCGGGTACCCCGACGGAGGCGCGGCTGCCGCGTACGCGCCGTAGCCTCCGGCCCCCGCCGCGGCGCCGTACGCGCCAGCGCCAGCGCCGTACCCACCACCGTAGGCATCACGGGAGGAGCCGTACCCCGCGGGCGCCGGGTAGCCACCAGGGTTGTTGTCGTAGTACCTGGCCGGCTCCTTGACGGCGACGCGGACGTCAAGCTTCCCCTGGGGCCTTCCGGAGGGCCGCTTCAGCCTCAGGTTCCTGGACGCCTTGCCACCGACGTCGCGGAGAGGCAGCCGTGCCGAGCCGACGAGCGGCTTGACCCCCTCGGCGGCGTTGGCGTGGACGACGTCGATGTAGAGGACCGCGTCCTCCAGGCGGCTGGCGGGCGGGAGCGGGACGACGACCTTCTCGTCCCAGGCGGGGTTGTCGCCGTTGTCGAGGTCGACGCGGGTGGAGCAGCGCGCGCCGGCGTCGATCCAGAGCACGGCGTAGGGCTTGAGGTCGCCGTTGCGCCAGTTGACGTTCTTGAGGTCCCGCGCGGAGCCGACGGTGATCTCCACCTCGTACCGCGAGCCCATCTTGGCCTTGGTGGTGGTGGTTGGTTGTACTCCGGCGAGGCGGCGATGGAGGCCGGTGATGATGATGTGGTTGCTACGGTGGTGGATGGGATATGGAAGCCGGTGGGCGGTGGCGACGGCATAAATAGGCGAGAGTGCACTGGGGATGGTGCGGTGCAGCCCGTCATGTTTGACTGGAAAGTGGGCCCGGCGTCTTTGGTTTGGTAGGATATGGTATGCATTTTCTAGGTGAGGATGCATGCATGCGGTCTTATTTTCTTCTTTGTATTTTTCTTGGGACGGCGACGACGGAGGGAGTACATGTACTACATTGTCATGACACATATTGGCAATATCCTATCTCTAGTCTCTATCTATCTTTGGACTATCTAGAAGAATTATTATTACTTAGCATCCAAGGGATTGCAAGAGATTTAATTAGGAGGTGGCATGCACAAATTATTAAGGAGTAGAGTGAATTAGTATCTACCCGATTTGGATCCTCCAAATTAACACTCAACGCACAAAGTATCTTTGTTTCCAAAATTATTATTACTTAAGCTCCAAGGGATGGCGCAAGATTTAATTAGGATATATGCCAATAATAATAATCTTGTGTGATCCCTTCGAGCCTAAGTAATAATAAATTTAGTTAGGATGTATGCCAATAATAATAATCTTGTCCCTTCGAGACAAGATTTAATTAGGATATATGCCAATAATCCATTGAAGAAATAAAAAGAGTAATTCATTTCTATAATTTCTTCAAACCTAAGTAATACATGATGATTAGGGATTTACCGGCGCATGCGGAAAGTAAAAGAGTACTAGCCTTATTGGATTCTTCCAAATTAAGTCTAGTTTGAGGGGTGGAGAGTGTCCAACTCTGAAAAAACGGGTCCCTCAAATGAAAGCATTGCATTACATGACCATTTCATTTCCCTTTTTTTTTTCCAAAACTTGCATTGACAATGCCCATTACTGGAGTCAATCTTGATGACCCACCGGGCTGGGCAACACACACAAACAACTTGACGGCCATATCTATCTTGGTCGGACCGCGTCACATGTAGGCCCACATATCTAAAACATGACACCACACAGACGCCCGTTGGCCCGCATTTGATCTCTCTCTCTCTCTCTCTCTCTCTATCTGTGTGTGTGCGTGTGTGCGTGTGTGTGTGCGCGTGTGTGTGTACTAGTAAGTTACATGCGTGTAATCGGATATCAACATGCCAAGTTTAAAATACACGTTGAACATTTTTCTTTATATACGGTGACCTTTTTTCAAAATACACAATGAACATCTTTTTTAAATATGTTAAATATTTTTAATATATGATGAACATTTTTATAATACATGATTAACTCTTGTATAAGACAAAAAAAGAAACACAGAATTTTCATCATATTAATGTATTAATGTAAATAAGCTTGACGCAACATTTTCTTAATGTAATAATGGACATAAAAAGAAAAGAAAAAACCAGAAAAATAAACCAAACAAACAAAAACCATAAAAATAGGAAAGAACCAGAAAGAAAAAACAAAACAAGACAAAATAAAAAGTAATAACAGAAATAAACAAACAGAAAGAAACAGCGAACGCACAGCAGGCGCTGCAGCAAACTGGTCCGACCCACCGAGTAATGCCACTCCTACGTATAATTACATACCCCTAAAAACATAAAATTAGATACCCCCCTAAAAACATAAAATTACAATGGTTTTTACGTAAAACATAACGTGAAAACATTGGATTGGATCAATGGAGGAGGAATTGGCCACCCCCTTGAAAATCAGGGGTAAGGAGAGCATTAGTCAGGAAGGTTACGTAGGAATGGTAGGATTAAGTAGCTTATACATAGATGCAGGATTATCGTGTATTTATTATATGCTATATATTAAAAAACATATAATAAATAAATTTAAAAAATACTTAAGGTTGAAAAAAAGTTTGTACAGTGTTAAAAAATGTTTGGTGCAATTTTTTAAAAACGTTGATAGCGTTTGGAAAAAATGTTTCAGCACGTATTTCAAAAACAATACCACATGTTCGAACAACAAATGTTCAAAAACATGTATTAGAAAGAAAATGCTAATCATGCATTTAAAAATGTTGAACGTATACAAAAATATTTTTAATGTATATGAAAACTGTACAACATGTATTAAAAAAAGTAGACATCCAAATATACATATAAAAGAAATGTGAACCATGTATTATTGTATTTACAAAATATTAAATGTGTATCAGAAAATGCTCCAGATATATTAAAAAATGTAGAGGACGTTGAAAAAATTGAACAGAGAAAAATAATTTTTATAGGTTGGTCATGATTAAAAGAATGTTAATCAAGGATTTATTGAATTTTAAGTATCTATAAAAATGTTCCAATGAATAGGAAAAATGTAGACCATGTACTATAAACAATGAACATAAAACATAAAATTTAGAAAATGTTCATCATGTATCCTGGACATAAAACAAAGAAAACCAGTGAAAATATCTATCCTGGACTAGCCGCTTCACATGGAGGGCTCACCTATCTAAGCACTACACACAACAGAGGCCCATTGGGCGAAATTTGCGCTCTCTCTCTATATATTAATGCCTTTATTGTTTTTCTCAAAAACTTTATTTCCACATTGCAAAAAAGGGGAAAAAGTGTGCATATAAAATTTACATGTATAATATGTAAGTATGACATTTCATAGCAGTATTTTTTTAAATGTGGCATAAATGACAAATACGTATATAAATTGGCCTTTTTCTAGGACAGAAATTCGGGTTTTACCGATCACCATATCATTTAATGAAAGTTTACAAGTATGTACTGAACATGTATACAATTTCAAAGAAAAATATTTGAATTTGTTTGAAAGTTTAAATATCATATTCGATTGTTAAAATACCGGGCTCCATGGAGTTTCGGAGCCAAAAATCCGCACTCCTACTATTTTTCTTTTGAGGCCTACTAGTGAGTTGCCCGTGAGGTGTGAGAGATATCATTACAACACAATATTGATACAATTACGCCGTGACTGGTAGTTCAACTAATTGAAAAAAAAAATGTAAATCATACCAGCATAGCGCTCCAATATGTGGACATAACATATTACATGCATGTGTGAACCTTGAGAACATTTTTTTGGGTGTTGTGTTCCTCCACAAAGATGCATGCAATTTAAGAAGTGGCAGGTCAGAAGTTTCTTTTGTGAGAAAAAAACATAAGGTAATCCGGTAATTGGCAACACTGTTATTTATTCAAGAGAAGAAAAATATTGGAGCAAGAGCTGCATGGAAGATTCTATAATAGAGAAGTGCGTGAAGAGATATGGCAAATGATACATATTGGCTGATCGATCCCGCGCGGTTAGATTGGCCGAGATTGTGAATGGTGTATTAAGCCTCTGTTTAACTTAAAGGGTGTATTAAGCTTAGTATTGGAAACCCTTGCAAATATCGCTAAGAAAAACCATACAAATAATTGAAATATAACCAAAATGGCTGCAGCCGTCTATTAATGTTAATCATTCAAATAACAAATCCAGGGTATCTCTCTCTTTCTCTCTGCATGTATATATATGCATGAGCGTACGTGCAAGTTGTAAACACTAGAATAATGGAAGCACTCACACACACACACACACACACACACACACACACACACACACACACACACACACACACACACACACACACACACACACAAAAAGAATAATGGAAGCACGCACACATATATCTGAGTTCAAAAGTACGGGTACCCCCCCAAAAAATAAAGAGTTCAAAGTACGGGCATGCACCTCTAATTGCCGGCCAGCATATCGATCGGTCCCCTAGCTAAGCTAACTAGCTGTTCCATTCAGCAAAATCAACACCAATGTGCACTAGGATCAATTTGCTTTTGGGTTTAAATTTAAAATTTAAAATCCAAGGGAACAGCTGCTATAGCTAGCTACTCGATCAGCCTTTTTCATATCGATCTGTCCGTTGCAAGCACGCGAGGGGAGACGAACGAATATTGGACCACGCCACGCCATTGTATACTCTACTCATCACAAGTCTCATACCACTATGTTGACTCGTCGCCTTATTTCTACAACATATTTTAGAAAGTACTATACACTGTACTGTACTATACCTTTTGTTGGACTTCTTTTGACTATCCAACTTAATGCTTTGAACAATAATTAGTCTAGCTAGCAGTATAATTTATGTCACATGAAATAGCCACCGTCAAATAAGTATTTCAAAATACTTCCGTATGACTACAGTTTTGCAACCACTGACTGAACATTGCATGGGAGATTCATGGTTAAAATATGAATTTGGACACTCAAACTACGCCTCATGTTTTGGAAGGGATGGGGTACTACACTCAACACTGCTCTCTTCTGGTTATTACTCCCTCTGTTCCTAAATATAAGTCTTTTTAGAGATTTCACTACAGACTACATACGGAGCAAAATGAGTGAATCTACACTCTAAAGTATGTTTATATACATCCGTACATAGTTCGTAGTGGAATCTATAAAAAATACTTATATTTAACGAAGGGAGTACTTGAGTAATTCCGAATGCAAATGGTCAATAGAACTTTTGAAGTTTTGCTACAGATATCTTCTGTCTCATAAGTTCAGCATATACAATTGAACTACACAATATGGTTAGTTATTAAGCTATATATATTGTATTGCCAAACCATGAAAGTAGATGTGTCCCTAAACTTTGAACTCGGCTTGTTTTCACTTTTTTTTTTGTATTTTCCTTGTAAATGTCAGTTCGACAAATCACAAAGCAAAAACTGAATCAAGTTAAACATGTTATGATTTTTTTCCTAAACAAGAAAGCTATATAATGAATGCACTAAATTTAAATCCCTAATACAAAACAAAAAAGACATTCTTTTGATGCTACAACCATAGATAACTAATATTTTTTTCAGAAAGGTTGATAGCGCACCTGGCCTCTATATTAGTTGATGCCGAGCGAACCGTCTTACAAAACATAAAGAAAAAAGAACCAAGATAATCCAATATGGATCTTCCTCGCAACAAGATATCCACAATCCACCACAAACCCCATGACATGTGATGGAATTATGCTATATTCATATGTTTTAGGGGATCATGCGACTCAAAAAGGCATATAAACCTGATGAAATGACCACACATGGCCAACCTCATGCACTCATGGCAACATCAACTTGTCAAAACAGTGCTAGCAATGGGGAATGAAATTCATGTAACCAAAGGATGAGCAGTGTCCATCGAGTAAAATTTGCTAAAAAAATGACTCGAGTAAAGTTTAGTTTAGTTAGGGGGGAGATTAAATTTCATAAATATATTGACATTGGTCTATTGGACCAAGCAAAACTAATTAATCTTGCAACATCATTGCGAGAAATGTGGAATTCATTGTCAATATTTCTCAGCAATGTCAGGCTCTTGTGCTCATAGAATTGCAATGGCATGAAACGAGCTATGTATACATATTCATCATTCCTTCTCCCCACCTAAATATCTAGTTAAGTTGAAGGAACTTTGTGAAGTATGTAGGATATATATGCACACAATAATCTGAGAGATGGAGTATATAAGAGTCATACAATCACTAACATATTTGCAGGCAGTAAAAGGAGCTAATTTATAATTCCTCATACATCTGTAACTCCAGATGTTTTTTCACAGATAAGCAAAGCAAATTAAGCAGAGATTCTAGTTAATTACCAGCTGCTAGATGTATATATATGCAATGCAATTCTCTAGTTATTGGTATGACGATGGATTTCGTTGAAGATCTGATCTTGATGCTTGGAGGCGTTGACACATGGACGAGCTGCTCCTGAAGTCCTGACTGCTTGATGCTATCTAGCTAGGTAGGTAGCTAGTAGGGCGGCCGTGCATGCGCCGCCCATTCCGGCGCCGCGTGCCCGCCACCTCCCGGCATCAGGTTCGGCGGCACGCCGTACATCGGCATCCCCGCCGCGGAGGGGTCGCCGGCCATCATAGGAGGAAGAGGAGCACCTGCGCCGGGGGCGCCGTGCCTGCGGGCGGCCTCCAGCTGGTGGTGATCCTCCTCGGCGTCGTCCAGCGGCAGCCGCTCGTAGGTGGCGTTGGCGAAGGTGGACGCGATCACCATGACGGGCCCAGCCGCGGTGAGCGCGCCCACGACGCTGCCCCCGACCACCTGGCCCTGGCCGCCTGCGAGGTAGACGGTGAGGCCCGTGGAGCCCGGCGGTGAGGGCCCGGGGAGGAAGGTGCCGGTGAGGGAGAGTATCTCGAATCTTCCGCGGAGAGCGACGACGGCGCCAGGAGCGGAGGGCTGGCGCAGGGCGACGTCGGCGACGGTGCCGGCGCCGCTGAGCACGCAGACGCCGCGCTGCCTGCGGCGGGAGAAGTGGGCGATGGACTCGGCGACGTCGGCGCCGCCGGCCACCTCCATGACGTGGCTGCGCAGCGCGTTGGGGCTGTCGCGCGTGACGAAGATGGGCGGCTTGGGCTTGTTCTTGGAGCCCGGGGGGCGGCCGCGCGGGCGCCGGTTGGCCGGCACCACCACCGCGCCCTCCTTGGGCTCGTCGTCCTGCTCCTGCCCGCTCCCTCCGCCGCTGTGGCTGCTCTCCCCGTCCACCTTGGGCGCCGCCATGGCGTCCTCCAGCTGCTGCTGCTGGTTGTGGTTGCTGGCGAGGCCTGATGCAGGCGGCGCCTCCGTCAGCCGGCCTTCGTCCCACCACCTGTTGGCCATCTCCACCTAACCTAACTGATCTGTGCTACCTAGCTTGCTTCCTTTCTTGATATGCTCTTCTTTCTTGGTGGCTAGCAAGCTTTCTTGATTAATTACTTGTCTTCTTCGCCATGATGCCCTGGATCTGCATACAAATGAAATGAAGATGAGAGATCGAAATCGAATCGAAGGAACTAGCAACAACCATACATGTGATAGATGCTTGTTTACAGAATTAAGAACCAGCTCCTAGCTTGTTATCTTTTGATTTCATGAGCAAGAAGAGGATGCATGGAACTAAAGGGGCTAGCTAGCTAGGAGATGAAGAGGAAATATATGAGTACCTTGTGCGCCATGAAATTGCAGCTAATCAAACCAGATAGGGTGGAGAATTAGCTAGATCCCCATCGATGGATCGATCTAGTATGAGATTTTGGCCGCTCCTTCTTTTTGTTGGTGTGCACTAGCTGAGGCCTCAGCGAGTGTGTGGTGTATATATGGAGGATCCAGAAAGCTAGCTAGCTAGAGGGTAGAAGAAGAGGGGGAGGAAGACTTGCTTGCTGCAAGCTGAGTAAGCAAGCTTTGTCATGGAGAGGGATGCATGAGGTGTGTTAACGTTGATGGGTACCTTCTAGTTGTACTTGTTCCACACCTGCCTCCAAGCTAATTCACTTCACTATAGTTATATAAAAATATTAACTTCACTATAGATCGATCGATACGTATGTATACTAGTACTAAAGCAGCATGTGTACATGGCATTTGTTCTTCTTACATAGAGAAAATTATGGCTAAGTGCACCCCTATTACTTGGTTTACCTATATTTTACGGTGGGTAACGTGGTGGGGAGTACAACTCCCACATACAAAAAAAAAATACTTTGTATGATTGCATGGACCACTATTGGTACCATTTGTTTAGCTGCCTACATGTGTGTATACTTAAAAATGAGTCACCCTTCTACCATCAAATGTGGATTGGCATACATTACCAGCCCCACCAACCGGTTTATTCATGTTAAATTAATTCAAGGTATACTTTTCAACGCCGTGATTTTGAATACATAGCCTTACACCGAATTTTTATATAAAAATGAAAATGACCGTCGATCGAAGTAGAAAAAAAATCTATGGTGTATGCACAAAAATCTACTACAGGGTGATTTTGAATACGTTGCCTCCACTGATTTGTATAAAAAAATGACAATGATTGTTGATCGAACTAGAAAAATCTACGGTATATACACAAAGATCTACGGTGGGTCTTGTCAAGATCTTCTACGTGACAAGTATGTGGGCTCTAAGGCACTCTTTTTTTTTAAAACGTAGACGTTAGGAGCGTCCGGCCTTAAATTAATAAAGCCCACATCGGAACAGGCAAAGTAGCTAACCGCGGACATAACATGTTCGAGACAAAAGCCAGGGCTACGCGACTCTAAGGCACTCTCGCCAGGCCCAGTGGAAACTTGATGATTCACACTACTTCTCGTTTGATTGGGTGAAGAGAGGTAATTTATCTTTCGTTTTGCAACCTTAAGCCTCACACATAAGATTTTAAGAAGGCCAGTGTTGGGAAAATATCCCACTTCGTGAGCGGTTCCCATTGGGGTTTTCATGTTGTATGTATAAGCATGTTACAATTGCGAAAGTCTTATGTATTCCACCGGCAGATGTGGCATCAAGGCTCTATCAAACTGGCCCATGGCTAGTAGAACAGTTCCATTATTAGATCAAGGTATTTTTATAGCTACCGCTAAGTATATACTTCAAAATAAACCATCCTACCATCAAATGTGGATTGACATATATTACCAACCCAACCAACCGCTTTATTTATGTTACATATAACATATACTTCTCAATGTCGTGATCTGTATAGGAAAAATGAAAATAGTCATCGATCCAAGTAAATGATAGAATGGAAGCGGTTTAGGAGCACTCGCCCCCCCCCCCCCCCCCCCCCCCCCCCCGGTATATTCAAAAATAGTTTAGTAATTAAAAAAAGGTCAAAAAATCCTCGAACTATTTTGGAATCAAATATGACCAGGTATTATACTCGTATAAAAAGTTTGGCCAAGGAATGATTCCCGTTGACTTCAGGCAAAAAAACAAATTTATGGCGACAATATAGCATAAATAGTTCTATCGTTTTTTTGGCAAATCTTTGACCCCTGGTACAATGAAAGTCATTCCATGTTTAATCTTTTTATACGAGTGCACTACTTGGTCATATTTGATTCCATAAAAAGTTTTGGGATTTTTTGACATTTTTCTAATTACAAAAATATTTTTGAATATAGGGGGTGTGGCACCCGAGTGCTCCTATGTATTTTCGATGATACAATGGCCAACTTCTTTTCCGACAAACATGAGATTAAACCACCAACCTTTCTATTAGTCGGTGCACGGAGCAATGTATTCATTAATTGGAAGTGCGTTAGAGGGAACACATCACACTATGTAGTATAGCAATAGAGTATCAACGTATATACAACTCACGCGTCAGAACTTTGATTGATTATAAATGACACAGACATGCAATGCCAGGTTATTTCATATGTCTTAATTAATTAATTATACATGAAAGACCATTATTTGGTGTGGTGTTGGTGGGGCCGATTATACTATATATATATAGTTTACAATGGGACGAGTGCATTTAGGCTGGGTAGGAGGGAGTATGTTGGAGATTAGGGCTCCTTGCAAGAACGCATGCACGCTCTACATTTATTTTTCGTTGCATGCCTGCTGGCGTAGGTAGGTATACGTAGTTTGATTTATCTTCTTCCACCTATCTGGGCTATGTGCGAATGGACAGCTGTCACTTACGTATTTGCTAGGTGCAAAATGCCAGGGTTTTCCAATTACAAATACTATTGCAGATGTGTGTCAAAGATTTTTGAACTGGTTAATGTACTTTACATAAAACCATGCATTTCTTTCTTTTGACTTCCCATGTTCATGTGTAACATGTTTTTTTAGAAACACTATACAAACACAGACACTCACATACACGCATCTACAAACATTCCTATGAGCACTTTTGAGAGATTGAATCAACAAAATTTGAGATTAACGAAGTGGCCAGAGGCACCTTGTAGTTGGCAAGAACATCATCTTGTACATAGCCAGAATGCCTGAAATAAACTTAAAATAATGTGATCACCCATGCCAAGTCCAGGACTTCAACTCAGTGGTTCCTCTACAAGAAACATAACCATCTGAGCTACACTCAATTCGATGCATACATCATGTTGATGTAAGCTCTTGTTGATGACTATCTGTATACAGATGCGTCGTAAGTCCTTAAAAGGGGTTTTCAATAAGTTATATTTATTTATTAACTTGAAATATCACATCAAGGAGATATGATCGGAAAGAGTTACACGTGCATAACTGGAAATACTACTACTAATATATATAGTAGAAGTGACTTGCATTATGCATTATGCCTTTGTTATGTAAAAATAATCATGTGGTCGTATGATTTACTGTTGTTGATTAAATCGTTCGGACACTTCCAAAGTTCGTCCTACTTGTTAATTAAATAAACTAATCCCCTGATTAGACTAAGTACGGTTCCCAATAGCCAGGGCTGATCCTCTGTACATTATGGCTACCATACTGTCGTGTACCAGTACCACCCACATGGATGTTTCTTGTCAACCATTCAAGATCACTTTTAGTTGGGAAGAAAAATAATCAAAATCACCTATCGACGTCACTCACTAGTTCGACTGACGACTCTGTGACGACATGTGTCAAAAGATGTGTAAATTTGTGTCTCTTGGAGGAGGTTACGTTCATTGAGAGTTTACTAATTGTTAAAGATACACTTATTATTGGTTGTAATTGTTTTGCTTTCTCTTCCATGAGTTTTACGCTACCATTCATTCGAACTCCTCTCTTCTCCTCTGGTACCGTCGTTGCATCTTGATCATGCCAACGTTGCACCGTTCACTTTTATCCTTGGCAAATACAGAGTAAACCTATGATCAACCTATATATTACACATTATTATTGCCATCAACTTGAACTGTAGCTAGAGTTACATCAACACAATCATTCACCCTCTGTTCCATTGTAATAACCCTCGATCTTGCAAGTAGTGGTCATCCTTAGGATCTAGAGGGGGGAGTATAGAATCAACTGATATTACTATACCAACATGATCTTGATTTTCTCTCCAGTAATTAATTAATAATATACTAAATATAATCTAAAATGTAAGTCAGTGTAGAAGTTTCCAGTCAAACGTTTTTAATTTGACAACCTAGTAAAAAGGAAAAAGTAGTAGCATCTAAAACACCAAATTAATGCTACTAAACTCATGACTAAATATGCTTTTGCAATTATTTTTATGTGATCTACATGTTTGGAGACTACAATATACCCTGGAAATCTTGCATTTTAGAGGGAACAAACATAAATATCAGAGTAGCTAGGGCTTTCGAAGAGCAAACCAAAATCCAGGTTCCCATGCCAGACACCTAACACGATCGATGATATAGAGTCTAATAATGAGAATTGGCGGGCTCGCCAATAAAGAAAAGGAAATATGAATTAGCTACTATATATCTTCTAATGGCATGGGGGCTTGGGCTCTAGTGATGTTACATGAACATGCAAGTCTCAATTGGCTTTGATCCCCGGTTACTTTAAAGTACTGAGAAGTAGTGATGAGATTCCATTTGGCTCTATTAGTGGTGGTCCTAAGCACAAGTTGCCAAGTAACACTACTAGTGTACTCACTGATCCACTACGTACTAACCAGGCAACTACTAATCAAAGATCGATTATCCTGGCCGTCATCGTCATGCATGGTTTGTTTATGTAATCAATCCTGCTGGTTGGTTAATTTAGAGTAAGCTTTGCTCCTTAACTCGACACGTGTACCCGATCATGCTAAAAGCAACACAACTTGCTAGAAGAACAGCTTACCCATCCTCTCTTTATTCTTCTGTTGCGGGTTACCCATTCTCCTTTTAACATGTTCTAGAACAAGTAGACGACAACGTAATCCTAGTTGTCCATATGTATGGGTAGATGGGAGGAGAAAAAAAATATGTTTGGTCTCTCAATTATTGCAAAAGTTTAAATTAATTTCATTACGGAAAACTTCCGGTCTCTCCGCTTGATTTGAAAAGGCAAAGGTCATATATTAAGTAGCACAGACAATGACCAAAACACCCGTACAAAAATTGAAAAATGCATTCATGTTTTTGGGGTGATCAAGTCTTCTTCCTCCTACATCCATCAACGACACGCTCTGAGCAAAGCTCGTTGCCATTTCTGGCCTCCGTCTCAATAGTGCAAACTTTTATAAACTTGTGATCTTGTAGAAGCGGCAACAGAAAGTTGCCGGTGTAGAATATAACATGTCGGTGGCCCCAAAGAAGAAAATGCCAAAGAGGGCATGCAGAACGCCCTAGGGCCGGCCATATGAAGTCAGGAACACACATGACCAAGGTTGGCCAAACCTTTGTCGGTCGAAATTGGAGACGGAGAACCAACACATGACCACATTGTTTGCTACACATGGCTGCCCCATTGAGACAAATCCGTAAATGAAGAAAACAAACCTTGAGAATGTGAAGAACCGCCACTGACACAAGGGCGCGACAGAGAGACCTTATTCCACACCGACGGCAACTCCATCATATTACCACTGCCGATCAAAGACTTTACTCCGATCCTAACTCTACCACCAAGGCACTAACGGTCAGTTTGGTTTGTATCCTCATCAAATCTTGCCTGGCCTGGAAGTGTGCCTGAGTTTCAGGGATGGTTGTTTTGTTCCTGCCCTAGGAAAAGGAAAGGTTGTCTGGCCTGAATTCCTTGTACCATGACTAGCCTGGCCCAGGCGACCCAGTTCGGATGCCTGGACGAGCGCCACAAGGCTAATAGCAGCTTGGCTGGGATACTAGACCAAACAATGGCCCCACCAAGCTTATTAATGGAACGTCAATGCTCTTGCCTTTGAGGCACCGACCACTAGTAGAAAAGGGTCAAATGTGAATCACATTAGTGCCGATTTGAATTTGAGCCGGCACTAATGTGACCATTAGTGTCGGTTCCAATGGCTAGGCGGGCGGACATCATTAGTAACGGTTTGTGGGCATCCTTTAGTACCGGTTCATGCCACGAACCGGTACTAATAAGGCCAGTGCGGCTGTGGTCAGGCTGGGGCCCCCACGAAGACCTTTAGTACCGGTTCGTGGCATGAACCGGTACTAGAGTTTCTTCGTAAGCTGATTTTTAGTCCCACCTCGCCAAGAGAGAGGTAGTATGAGCGGTTTATAAGCCGTGAGTGCAGAGACAATGACGAAGAGGCGCAATGCTCACCTGCATGTTGATTAGCTTCAAGCCTTTCGAAATAGCATAGATTGCATTGAGCTATGTGCAGTGCAGTCTACACTATTCCAAAAGGCTTGAAGCAAATTAACCAGCATTGCATCTCTTTTTTATTTTTAATAACTTATTTGAACTCTGGACTTCTTGTGTTCAGTATGCAGCATTCAAAGTGACGTCATCAATTTCCAACATGTTCTGACATCATTTGTTGTTTTTCAGTTATTTACCGAATTGTTTAAAGAGCTAAATGACCGTGAAATTGAAAATCACTACAAAATGAACTATGAAAATGCTGAAATTTAGCATGGTATCATCATTTCACCCGCATAGCATGTGCAAAAGAGTAGAGAGGGTCACGGCAAAAACTGGACGCACTTCATGTACAAACTAGACAATCTCTTTCGGAGTATCAGGGTTTCGGACGAGAACTCATCTGTTACACGGGCACTTCAATGTTTTTTAAACTTATTTGAACTCCGGACTTCTTTTGCGTTCAGTATGAAGCATTCAAAGCGACGTCATCAATTTCCAACATGTTCGGACATCATTTGTTGTTTTTCAGTCATTTACCTAATTGTTTAGAGAGCTAAATGACCGTGAAATTGAAAATCACTACAAAATGAACTGTGAAAATGTTGAAACTTGGCATGGTATCATCATTTCAACCGCATAGCATGTGCGAAAGAGTAGAGAGGGTCACGGCAAAAACTGGACGCACTTCGTGTACAAACTGGACAATCTTTTTCGGAGTATCAGAGTTTCGGACGAGAACTCATCTGTTACACGGGCACTTCAATGTTTTTAAACTTATTTGAACTCCGGACTTCTTTTGCGTTCAGTATGCAGCATTCAAAGCAACGTCATCAATTTCCAACATGTTCTGACATCATTTGCTATTTTTCAGTCATTTACCTAATTGTTTAGAGAGCTAAATGACCATGAAATTGAAAATCACTACAAAATGAACTGTGAAAATGTTGAAACTTGGCATGGTATCATCATTTCACCCGCATAGCATGTGCGAAAGAGTAGAGAGGGTCACGGCAAAAACTGGACGCACTTCGTGTACAAACTGGACAATCTCTTTCGGAGTATTAGAGTTTCGGACGAGAACTCATCTGTTACACTGGCACTTCATTTTTTAAACTTATTATAACTCCAGACTTTTTGTGCATTCAGTATGCACCATTCAAAGCCATGCCATCAACTTTCAACCATCAACTTGGCATGGTATATAAAAATAAATGAATAGAAGAAAATAAATAAAGCAGAAAAGAAAAAAACAGAAAAGAAAAAATATAGCAGAAAAGAAAAAAAACTGTAGCAGAAAAGAAAAAAAACTATATAAAAAACTACTCAGAAATAAATAGAAGAAAATAAATATAGCAGAAAAGAAAAAACTACTCAGCAATAAATAGAAGAAAAAATAAAGCAGAAAAGAAAAAAACTATATAAAAAATTTGGGGCGCTGCCCTGTGGGCCTGCTAGACCACGGGCGTGCAATTTCAGACGCACAAGGCCCAGCAGACTCACAGGGCAGCGCGCCGTAGTTAGGACCAAAAGCCTGCTTTATAGAGGAGTTCGAAATGGCAGCCGCGGCTGGGTTTATAAACCAGTGCGACTGCCCTTCGCCCGGCGAGGTGGGACTAAACTTTTTGCACCGCGGGTGGCAGCGCACCACCTTTAGTACCGGTTGGTGGCTCCAACCGGTACTAAAGGGTGCTCTTCCCGCCTCTTGGCCTGGCCAAAGTTGGCCTTTAGTATCGGTTGGTGGCTCCAACCGGTACTAAAGGCCTCTCCTATATATACAACACTTATGAAAATTTTCAGTTAGATCATGTTCGTCTTCGTCGCCGCCCCCGCCCCCGCCCCGTATCGCGCCCCATCCCCGTCGCCGTCGTCGCGCCCCGGCCGTCCCCGCCCCCGTCGCGTCGTCCCCGTCGTTGTCGTCTCGCGCCGCCGCCCGTATGCCGCCGCCCCCGTCGCGCCGTCCCCGTCGTCGCCGTCTCGCGCCGCCGCCCGTACGCCCCCGCCCCGCTCGTACGTATACACACATACATACACACACACACGCACGCACACATACGCCACATTTTTTTTACTTATTTTCTGTTTTCTGTGTTTAAGATTAATGCATGTCAAATTGTTAATTAGATGAATTACCTAGATAAGAATGTTAAAATGTTAATGTTAGATGAATTAGATAGAGAAGTTAAATATTAATGTCAATTGTTAGATGAATTAGATAGAGAAGTTAAATATTAATGTCAATTGTTAGATGAATTAGCTAGATATTAATTAATTAGGTATATGAGATTATTTGAACTAGTTGAATTAATATAACTAGTTTATTTTTAGTAAATGCTTAGTTGAACTAGCTAGTTGAATTAGTACTAGTTTATTTTTAGTAAGAAAATTTAGGTATATGAGATTTGATGATCTAATTAAAATATTACTATATATAGCTACTTTATATATTTTAGTAAGAAAATTAATAGAACTAGTTTATTTTTAGTAAATTCTTAGTTGAATTAGTTGAATTAATAGAACTAGTTATTTTTATTAAGAAAATTTAGGTATATGAGATTTGATGATCTAATCAAAATATTACTATATAGAACTACCTACTTTATTTTAGTAAGAAATTAATAGAACTAGTTTATTTTTAGTAATGCTTAGTTGAATTAATAGGACTAGTTTATTTAGTTGAATTAATAGAACTAGTAAGTGTTTAATGTTTCACCTATATATGAACATATGTTAGATATTAATGTCAAATGTTAGATGAATTAGATTAAATTATATGTTAGATATATATATAATTTAGTTATATGAGACTTGATTATCTAATTAACATTTTATTATATAGAACTAGCTACCTTATTTTTAGTAAGAAAATTAATAGAACTAGTTTAGTTGAATTAGTTGAATTAATTAGTTGAACTAGTTAGTTGAATTAGTTAAGCTACTTTATTTAGATATATTTTTCGTAAGTGCTTAGTTGAATTAATTAGTTGAACTAGTTGAATTAACAGAATTAGTTGAATTAATAGAACTAATAAGTGTTTAGTGTTTCACCTATGAACATAGGAATGTCGTCTGACGACGAACACGATTTCATTATGTGCGAATACTGCGAAGACCAGCGCGACCTGTGCGGCAGAAATTTTCTAGTTGATGATAGACGCTTCAGCATCAAGCTAGATGAGAACTTCGAAGTGGATACAGTAAGTCACAAGGACAAGTCTTTTTTCGTAATTAAGCATGACTTATGCTTCATTTGCTTCAACTTTTAATTTTAATTTTTCACTATTCTACTAGCGCATCCCCTGCAATGCAAGAATTTTTGTCTTGGATAAGATAGGTTTCAGTCCTAACGAAACTATGGAGGTAAAAAGAGTTTACTTGAAGACCGAGCATGGTTATCATAAAGAACTCATATACTTATTGCAAAAATCTACAAGTTATCAAAGCAAAGTATTACGCGCATGCTCCTAGGGGGATAGATTGGTAGGAAAAGACCATCGCTCGTCCCCGACCGCCACTCATAAGGAAGGCAATGAATAAATAAATCATGCTCCGACTTCATCACATAACGGTTCACCATACGTGCATGCTACGTGAATCACAAACTTCAACACAAGTATTTATCAAATTCACAACTACTCAACTAGCATGACTCTAATATCACCATCTCCATATCTCAAAACAATTATCAAGTATCAAACTTCTCATTGTATTCAACACACTCATAAGAGAATTTTATTATTCTTGAATACCTAGCATATTAGGATTTTAAGCAAATTACCATGCTATTTAAGACTCTCGAAATAATCTAAGTGAAGCATGAGAGTTCATCTATTTATTCAAAATAAAACTACCACCATGCTCTAAAAGATATAAGTGAAGTACTAGAGCAAATGACAAACTACTTCGAGAGATTTAAGTGAAGATCAATGAGTAGTCGAATAATTATGCAACTAAGTGAAGACTCTCTAACATTTAATAATTTCAGTTCTTGGTATTCTATTCAAACAGCAAGCAAAGCAAAATAAAATGATATTCTAAGAATGGCAAACATCATGTGAAAAAGTAAAAACTTAGGATCAACCGAAACTAACCGATAATTGTTGAAGAAGAAAGGTGGGATGCCAACCGAGGCATCCCCAAACTTAGATGCTTGAGACTTCTTGAAATATTATCTTGGGGTGCCTTGGGCTTCCCCAAGCTTGAGCTTTTGTGTCTCCTTAATTCCTCTCATATCACGGTCTCTCTAAATCTCAAAAGCTTCATCCACACAAAACTCAACAAGGACTCGTGAGATAAGTTAGTATAAACATTGCAAAAACCTTATCATACTCTACTGTAGCAAATCACTAAAATTATTATTCAACATTGCATACTAAATGCCTCTGCATATTTAATAGTCCTATCCTCAAATAGAATCATTAAAGAAGCAAACATATGCAAACAATGCAAACATAACAGCAATCTGCCTAAACAGGTAGTCTGTAAAGAATGCTGCCACTCCCTAACTCCAAAAATTATGAAAGAAAATTCCCACTGTAGTAAATTTATCAGAGCTTAATATTCAAAAGGTTTCAACATTTTATCACATTCTGAATTTTCTAGGGAATTATTGCAACAGCGGTAAACTTTTTGTTTTCAAACAGCAACATGTATACTTGTAACATAGGCATAGTAAAGGCTATCAATGCCACTTTTATTGAAATAAAAGATGCAAAACATTTTTCTAAATAACAACAAGCAGATCTTAACAAAATAAATTGACGCTCCAAGAAAAACACATATCATGTGGTAAATAAAAATATAGCTCCAAGTAAAGTTACCGATGAACGAAAACGAAAGAGGGGATGTCTTCCGGGGCATCCCCAAGCTTAGGCTCTTGGTTGTCCTTGAATATTACCTTGGGGTACCTTGGGCATCCCCAATCTTAGGCTCTTGCCACTCCTTATTCCATAGTCCATCGAATCTTTACCCAAAAATTGAAAACTTCACAACACAAAACTTAACAGAAAACTCGTAAGCTCCGTTAGTATAAGAAAGTAAATCACCACTTCAAGGTACTGTAATGAACTCATTCTTTATTTATATTGGTGTTAAACCTACTGTATTCCAACTTCTCTATGGTTTATAAACTATTTTACTAGCCATAGATTCATCAAAATAAGTAAACAACACATGAAAAACAGAATCTGTCAAAAACAGAACAGTCTGTAGTAATCTGGATCAAACGTATACTTATGGAACTCATAATATTCTCAAATAAATTGATGGACCTGAGGAGTTTATCTATTAATCATCTTAAAAAAGAATTAACTAAATAGCACTCTCCAAATAAAAATGGCAGCAATTCTCGTGAGCGCTAAAGTTTCTGTTTTTGACAGCATGATCAACAAGACTTTCCCCAAGTCTTCCCAAAGGTTCTACTTGGCACAAACACTAATTAAAATCATAAAACCACATCTAAACAGAGGCTAGATGAATTATTTATTACTAAACAGGAACAAAACTCAAGGAACAAAAATAAAATTGGGTTGCCTCCCAACAAGCGCTATCGTTTAACGCCTCTAGCTAGGCATGATAATGACAATGATGCTCACATAAAGGATAAGAATTGAAACATAAAGAGAGTGAAAGGACATGCGGTGCCCCCATGTGTGGTTTTGGTAATTGATGACAATTTCTATGGACTAACGGTTGCCTTGATTTATATTTGAAGCCTTTGTCCATAGGATTGTCTTGAAGTCCATGTGTTGGTTTCAAGGAGTTTATGATGGCCAAAGTGCTTTTCAAGGAATTATCCAAAGATTGGTCATGTGTGAGTTGAGATGGCCAAAGTGATTTTCAAGGGATTATCCAAAGATTGGTCATGTGTGAGTTGAGCTTATTGCAAGCATGTCTTGAAGAAGAAGATTGTGTGATCATTCATGTTTACCTTCAAGACATCATCCAAATGAAGAGAGTTGGAGAGATTCAATGTTGATTAAGACTAAGTCAAGAGTGAATCAAGTTGATCAACTCACAAAGCGTAGAAGAAGTACCGAGAGGGATCAAGTGATCCCATGGTATAGTAAGAATTGTCCATTACGCTTTGTGTACTAACCCATGGTCTACGTGAGAGTTCTTTGTGGGGTTAGGTATGTTTCCATGGTCTTGCGTCAAGAGGAAGATCTCATACAACCCATGGAGGATGACATCAAGTGGTGATCGTCATCAAGTTTGCAGTGTGCAAGTTCAAGTGGAGCAACTCAAAGAGTGGCTCACCCATAATGGAGTATGGGGGAGCAATCAAGCTTGAAGCTTGCCGTCCATTGTGGTGTCAATGGAATTGTGAAGATGTGCCAAAGAGTGGCTTACCCATAGTGGAGTATGGGGAGCAATCAACTAGTCTTCATCGAGCCAACACAATCAAGAAAGGTGGTCCAACTTGAGGAAGTCAAGATCGTCATCATCTAGCTCAACTGGACTATGTGCAAGGCAAAGGCTTGCCCTTGATAGGTTTTCTATTTTACCGGTCTCATAGTGGTAGTTGGGAGACCGGGTTGTAGGATCGATTGCCGTACTATCAAGGGGGGCTCTCTAGGGAGTAGCTTGATCGTATCATTAGTCGAGAGCTCAAACCATTGCATCCTTGCATCATCTTTCTTGGTTCTTGTTTGGTTCCATTTGTGAGTCTTAGATCTTATGGTCATCTTGATGACAAGCTTGAGTTCATCGAAAACGGAGTTCGCATGCATCTTCTATGATGTTTTCGGTGTTGGAGGTTTTATCGGTCTTATCCAAGAAAGGGTTCTCACCATTTTATTATGCTCCTTTTCTCATTTGCTTCTTATTGATATTTCTCTCAATATTGTGTTAGCCCTTGTCGTTAGCTTTCCAACAAACTTGGTTTCGTTGAATTCGGAGCTCGCATGCGAAAGTTGTGGTTGTTTTGATATTGCCTGTTTTACACAGAGAGGTTGTACCGCCCCATGGAGAGGTTGTACCGCTTGACCGGTACAACTGGTGTTTGGAGCGGTTGTACCGCTCCAGAATTGGTCCAGAGGTTGTACCGGTCATGTACCGCTCTACCACCGGACTGGTCTCTGTTGTGGTATGGTTGTTGGCGGTTGTGGGCCGGTTGTACCGCTTATTGCCTGTTACCAGTTGTATCGGTGCTCACAGAGGTTGTACCGCTCCTATGTTGTTCTGTACATAACGGGTAGATTCGTGGGGACCTATTTAAGGGGGTCTTCTTCCCCAATGGTTCCCTATCTCTTGAGCTTGTTTTTGCCCCCATTGTTGACCTTCTTTGAGCTTGCTAACTCTCACTCCCTCCATGGATTCTTGCTAGTTTTTGAGGGAAAAGAGAGAGGGGATCTAGATCCACATTTCCACCAATCACTTTCTCCTCTATGTGAGGGGAACCCTTTGGATCTAGATCTTGGAGTTCTTGGTGTTCTCCGTCTTGTTCTTCCTCTCATTTCCCTCCCTAGCATTAGTTGCTCCGGTGGGATTTGAGAGAGAAGGACTTGGGCACTCCGTGTGCCCTTGCCATTGCATTTGGTGCATCGGTTTGAGTTCTCCATGGTGATACGTGGAAGTGAAGTTTGAGAAGCTTATTACTCTTGGGTGTTTGGGCACCCTAGAGCTTGTTCCTCTTGGGTGCCTTGGCGCCCTAGACGGTTGGTGTTGTTCGGAGCTCAATCATTGTGGTGTAAAGCTCCGGGCAAGCGTCGGGGTCTCCAATTAGGTTGTGGAGATCGCCCCGAGCAATTTGACAGGTACCGGTTACCGCCCCCAAGGGTTGCCAAAGTGTACGGGTTCGGTGACCGCCCCCAAGGGTTGCCATTTGTACGGGTTCGGTGACCGCCCTCAAGGGTCCCTTAGTGGAATCACGACATCTTGCATTGTGCGAGGGCGTGAGGAGATTACGGTGGCCCTAGTGGCTTCTTAGGGAGCATTGTGCCTCCACACCGCTCCAAACGGAGATTAGCATCTGCAAGGGTGTGAACTTCGGGATACATCGTCGTCTCCGCGTGCCTCGGTTATCTCTTACCCGAGCTCTTTACTTATGCACTTTACTTTGTGATAGCCATATTGTTTCTTGTCATATATCTTGCTATCACATAGTTGCTTATCTTGATTAGCATAAGTTGTTGGTGCACATAGGTGAGCCTAGTTGTTTTAGGTTTTGTGCTTGACAAATTAACCGCTAGGTTTATTCCGCATTTGTTTAAGCCTAAATCGTAATTATTTTAAAACGCCTATTCACCCCCCTCTAGGCGACATCCACGATCTTTCAATTGGTATCAGAGCCTCGTCTCTCTTTATTAGGCTTTACCGCCTAGAGAGTAAAGATGTCGACTAGGGGATTAGGATTCTCTGACACTCTTAGTTTCGATGGCACAAATTTTGATGTTTGGGTAATTCGCATGCTTAATCTCTTTAGGGTCATGGACCCAAATTTAGAGCGAATTGTAGATATGGGTTTTTCTCCTTCAAAGGATCCCCAAAGATTATCTTTAGAGGATGAGAAAAACTCTTATCTCAATGCTCAAGCTTCTAATGTGCTTTTCGATGCTTTGAGCGATGTAGTTATATTTCAACTCATGCCGTTCCGGGATGCTCATGAGTTGTGGACGAAGCTTCAAGAAAAATATGGTGTGTCCAAGATTTGTGGGGATGATTGTTCTCCCTCCACCTCCGGTTGTATAGTCTTCTCAACTTCTTCTACTTCACCTACATGTGGTTTGCCACAAGGTAATGATATGGTGAGTAGTGTTGGTCATTGCAATGATGATAGTATGCTTATTGTGGATGATCCTTCATCACTATCTTATTGCAATGCTCCTTCTTTGGGCTTTAACACTTCGAGCACTCGAAATGCTTCATATGCTTGTGTTGATAGTCCTTTCATATCATGTAGAAATTGCTTGACTAAATCTCATGATGATATGTTTACTATGTCTTGTTGCCATGATAAAAATGCATATATGTAACATCCCAAATTTTTAATTTGAAATGTTATACATTAGATCATCATGCATATCATATTTTATTTTGCTTTTGGTTTTGATCCTAGAAAATCCTAAGCGACTCAAGGACCCACGGAGAGAGTTGGGGATTTCGTTATTTACATATTTGAGTTTTCTCAAATTTTGTAAACAGGATCATTTGATTTTATTTATTTTATCATCAATTATTTCTATTACAAAAATATGAGAGAGGGAATAAAATGACTTTCCCAAAATATAGAAATATTGAGGATTTAATAAAAAAAATCAAATAAGATTTATTTCGGAGTTTTTCGGTATTTTTATTTGAATTTAGGAAAAATGCGCGTTTTTCAAAATTGTATTTAGGGCCCAAATAAATGTTCACTTTATCGGTCTTGATTTTAGAAACCCGGGAAAATTTATTTCGTGATTTTTGGAGTCCGTTTATTATTTCTTTTTATTTTTCTTCCGAGCGTAATTATTAAAAAAACGCGGAACCGACTATGGTCCGTACTCGGCCAGGACTCCCCTGGCCGGGGCCTTTATAAGGCGTCGCCCCAGGGACCGAGAGCCCAGCCGCCCAGCCCCCAAACCCTAGCAGCCGCCCCAGCCCCGCCGCCGACTCGCCGGAGCCGCGCGCCGCCCGAGGTTCGCCGCCCTCGAAATCCGTGCCGTTTTAAAAAAAAATTCATTCGTCGTTTTTCTTTTTCGTCGGATTTTCCGCGGTTATTTTCTGATCGCGATTTCTGATCCGATTTTCGTTTTAGTATAACTTTTCGCTCGTTTATCAGAATCAGGCGATTCAAGCGCCTGGAGTTTCGTCTCGAAACCCTCTTTCCGAATAATCAACTTAAACAAGTTTTTGCTACTGTAAAATTTGACTTAGATCCAGATTACTAGAACGAAGTTGTTTTCTTTCACCGTTTGATTTCTTTTGCTTCGTTCGATTTGATTCTTTTGCAAACCAGGGTTCTTAAGTTGAACTTTCTGGTTAGATCTTCTATTTGAGTTTTACCTGTGCATTAGATGAGTACTTATTGTATGCTCGTTGTTTGTCTGCGATGTAGTTATATTTCAACTCATGCCGTTCCGGGATGCTCATGAGTTGTGGACGAAGCTTCAAGAAAAATATGGTGTGTCCAAGATTTGTGGGGATGATTGTTCTCCCTCCACCTCCAGTTGTATAGTCTTCTCAACTTCTTCTGCTTCACCTACATGTGGTTTGCCACAAGGTAATGATATGGTGAGTAGTGTTGGTCATTGCAATGATGATAGTATGCTTATTGTGGATGATCCTTCATCACTATCTTATTGCAATGCTCCTTCTTTGGGCTTTAACACTTCGAGCACTCGAAATGCTTCATATGCTTGTGTTGATAGTCTTTCATATCATGTAGAAATTTCTTGACTAAATCTCATGATGATATGTTTACTATGTCTTGTTGCCATGATAAAAATGCATATATGTAACATCCCAAATTTTAAATTTCGAATGTTATACATTAGATCATCATGCATATCATATTTTATTTTGCTTTTGGTTTTGATCCTAGAAAATCCTAAGCGACTCAAGGACCCACGGAGAGAGTTGGGGATTTGGTTATTTACATATTTGAGTTTTCTCAAATTTTGTAAACAGGATCATTTGATTTGATTTATTTTATCATCAATTATTTCTATTACAAAAATATGAGAGAGGGAATAAAATGACTTTCCCAAAATATAGAAATATTGAGGATTTAATAAAAAAATCAAATAAGATTTATTTCGGAGTTTTTCGGTATTTTTATTTGAATTTGGGAAAAATGCGCGTTTTTCAAAATTGCATTTAGGGCCCAAATAAATGTTCACTTTATCGGGCTTGATTTTAGAAACCCGGGAAAATTTATTTCGTGATTTTTAGAGTCCCTTTAGTATTTCTTTTTATTTTTCTTCCGAGCGTAATTATTAAAAAAATGCGGAACCGACTATGGGCCGTACTCGGCCAGGACTCCCCTGGCCGGGGCCTTTATAAGGCGTCGCCCCGGGGACCGAGAGCCCAGCCGCCCCAGCCCCCAAACCCTAGCAGCCGCCCCAGCCCCGCCGCCGCCGCCCCGCCGCCGACTCGCCGGAGCCGCGCGCCGCCCGAGGTTCGCCGCCCTCGAAATCCGTGCCGTTTAAAAAAAAATTCATTCGTCGTTTTTCTTTTTCGTCGGATTTTCCGCGGTTATTTTCTGATCGCGATTTCTGATCCGATTTTCGTCTTAGTATAACTTTTCGCTCGTTTATCAGAATCAGGCGATTCAAGCGCCTGGAGTTTCGTCTCGAAACCCTCTTTCCGAATAATCAACTTAAACAAGTTTTTTGCTACTGTAAAATTTGACTTAGATCCAGATTACTAGAACGAAGTTGTTTTCTTTCACCGTTTGATTTCTTTTGCTTCGTTCAATTTGATTCTTTTGCAAACCAGGGTTCTTAAGTTGAACTTTCTGGTTAGATCTTCTATTTGAGTTTTACCTGTGCATTAGATGAGTACTTATTGTATGCTCGTTGTTTGTCTGCGATAGAATACCCGGAGTGCGCCGCCTGTTACTTTGAATCTCTAGGTTTCGCAGATCATCAGCAAGGCAAGTAACACTTTGATCATACCTTTTTCTACAACCCAGTTTTATTGCATTAGATCAATCCTCACACATTGCATGATTAGGATCTAATTAAATTGTGGGATGGGAAGTAGATGAGGTAGTACCTATTACCTGTTTATCATCAAACCTTTGGGAGTTACTTCTATGTTTGCTTATTATGCCATGCTATGCTAATAGACGTGGATTGGGTGAGTGATATCCATGACAGGTGTGAGATTGTTAATTAATGGTTTATCTAAGGTGGCAACCTAAACACACATCTGGGTGGATTGAGGCACCTGGGTATTCCAGGACTTGCCTGTTTTTCTTTTGGACCGCCACCCAGGCTCAAAGGGATCATGAGATTATTCATACTAGAAACTTCCATGTGCAGCCACAAGCCATTATGGGCTCTGGCATAGTTGATTAAGTTGTGCGAACTCTTACAGTGGTAGACTAGCAGATGTAGGGGATGTAGGTGGTACGGTCTACCCGATTGTAAGGTGCTAGCGCTTCTGAAAGACTATGTCTCGGTCATCCGTCTTCTCAAACACCATGTAGTGCGAGAAACCAAACGGAGGCGATCGAGTCTTGTGGGGAAAAGTGCGCAAACCTCTGCAGAGTGTAACAAACCAATCATGGTTAGCCGTGTCCCCGGTTATGGACATCTTGAGTATCTAGTACCTGGATTTTCATGTGAATCTCAACATGTTACTCTAAAGTTAATTTTGTTGGGTTAATGATGATGCTTAATTGGGATTGAGAATGCTGTCAACCATTCTCAGTGTTTAACAACCACCTTGATAGTAATTAAATTTATTCCTTTGAAGTAGGGAAAAATTGGCTTTACGCAAAAACTGTAACCATAGAGCTTTCCACCAGCCAAATATGCATATAGTATAGCTGTTGCATTCCATTACTCTCCATGTGTTACCTTGCCAGCATATTCCATGTGCGGACCCGTTTTCGGGCTGCAACGTTAATGTTGCAGACTTTTCAGACGACGATTAAGGAGTTTTAGGGTCGTGGTTCTATACTCAGTGATGCCGTTGGAGTTGATGGACTCACCTATCTTCCAAGCCTTCCGCTGTTATCGTTATTAGATGGCCTTAAGCCATATTTATTGTAATAAGTTCTCCTTTGAGACACTCGATGTAATAAGTGTGTGATTGCTACTCTGCTATAAATCCTTCGAGTACTGTGTGGTGTCAGCATTACTGATCCAGGGATGACACCGGAGCACAGAGATCAGACTGTTTGAGGTCTGGTCGCTACAAAGATGGTATCAGAGCACAAGCTGACTGCAGGACACGACCACTAAGCTAAAGACCTAGATCACTACTCACTGTCTTCTCTTCTGACTTCTCATCTTTTCTACTCTTTAGGATGGCGGATGCAAGGAACAAGTTCACACAACCAGATGAAGATACACCCTTTGGACGCCACTTGAAAAAAAGTCACTAGATACGTGAACATAGGAATACCAAGCTTCACGGGAACCTACAACGCCACTTTACCTGAAGAAGAGCGCTGGATGATTCAAGTTCAAGTTCCAGGAAGGACGTTCATGCCAGTCACTGAACCCATAGAGTTTTCTTTTGATGCACCAACTTGGAATCTAGGAAAGAGTATGGCAGCTCACATCGCCATGGGACGCATTGGCGAAGTCTACCGCAAGGATCTCAAGGATACTATCTACCAGATTTGTGGGCGCCGAGATGAACACCGGGAGATGATCAGCACCAGGAAAGATAGATCAATTGCAGCTTTTATTCAGGAGTTAAACCATCACATTCGACGGCAGGAGAATCAGATGTGCGCCGACATGATAGATCTAAAGAAGGCTAAGACTAGAATCAAGGAACTGGAGGAAGAACTCAAGGCTACACGTGAAGATTATGAAGAAGAAATTGAAGTATTGGTGGATAAGAATGCCGACCTAACTATGAAGCTAGCAGTATTTATGGGAGGCCCGACACCAGTAGATGAAGACGAAGAACCCAAGGAGATTAGCCCGGAAGACTACATCATCATTGACGGCACCGACTCGGAACAAGATAGTAGCAATGATGACTATGTTGATGAAGCAGGAGCAGATATCATGGAGTCTACAACCGTAGAATATTTCTAGTAGACCACCTCCTCAGTAGTAGTAGTCCACCATGTAAATATAGTAGTCCGAGCACTTTGCGATAGCTAGATCGATTGATTGTCTTTGTTTGATTGAATGAAGTGAATTGTTTGCTTTTGCCTCATGTGCATATGGGTAGTGTTTTCTCTTTAGACCCCCTCTATTCTTATATCTCATCTTTTCTAAACCCTCCGATGCCTCCGAGACGTGACCCCGGATTTGCCTTTCCGCCGGAGCTCACCCAGTTGATCCAGCAGCAGAACACTTTGATGCAGTTGCTAGATCAGAATCAGAATCAGGGGAACAACAACAACAACAACCCACCACCACCACCACCTGTTGACCACTTAGCCCGTTTTCTTAGGCTGAATCCGCCGGTGTTTTCCAGTAGCACCGAGCCGATAGTAGCAGATGATTGACTCCGCAAGATAGCTAGGGAGTTGACCACAGCAGGATGCACAGATGCGGAGAAGGTTAAGTTTGCCGCACATCAGTTAGAAGGACCCGCAGCATCCTGGTGGGAGAATTTCACAACCACCTTCCCAGTCGACACTGTCACATGGGACCAGTTTCAGCAGGCTTTTCGTACTGCCCATGTTTCAGCAGGAGCAATGGCCATGAAGAAGCGTGAGTTTCGTAACTTGCGCCAAGGAGGACGGACAGTTGGCCAGTATGTGGAGGAGTTTAGTAAGCTAGCACGTTATGCCCCAGATGACGTTGCTACGGATGCAGCTAAGCAGGAGAAATTCCTGGAAGGACTGAATGATGAGTTGAGTATGCAGTTGATGGTAGCCACCTTCAACAACTACCAGGAGTTGGTAGACCGTGCTCTTATGATTGAAGGGAAGCAGCAGCAAATTGAGAACCGCAAGAGGAAGTATGGACAAGGAAAGTATAATTCAGGAGCTCGGCAGAAGCCACGTTTTACCCCTAGACCGGGAGGACATTTTCAGCATACCCATGGAGTAGGTAGCTCGCACAATCACAATGGCACCAAGAATGGTAATGGGAATGGAGGAAGCAATGGACAGAACCGCAACACCCCATCAACCCCAGCCAAGAAGGACTTGAGCCAAGTCACTTGTTATAAGTGTTCAAAGCCAGGACATTATGCAAATGAATGTCCTGAAGGCCAAAATGGCAATGGAAGTTCTGGGAAGAAGCCGAACCCTTTCAACAGGGGACAAGTGAACCACGTTAGCGTGGAGGAGGTTGAAGCTCAGCCCGATGCAGTAATAGGTAAGTTTTTGGTTAAGTCATTTACTGCACTTGTTCTTTTTGATACTGGTGCATCGCATTCATACATCTCAAGGGGATTTGTGGATAAGTATAACCTACCAACCCAAGCCCTTAGGTCACCCATGTTAGTAACCTCGCCAGGAGCAGAGTATGTGGCTAGACTATGGTGTGATCGGTTACCATTAAGGATTGGTAACTATGTTTTTCCCTCAGACCTAGTAGTATTGGAATCTCAAGGATTGGATGTGATATTAGGCATGGATTGGTTATCAAAGTATGAAGGGAATATTGAGTGTGCTAGTAAGTCAAATTTGCTTACCACACTAGAAGGGAGAAGGATCAAGTATGTATCCCGGCATGCGCCAAACAGGACACAAGTAAATTCCTTATCAGGAGTTGTGCAGGAGGAAGTACCAGTGGTAAAGGATTTTCCTGATGTATTTCCCGAAGAGTTGCCAGGCATGCCACCGGATAGAGACATTGAGTTTTTGATTGAGCTTTTGCCAGGCACTGGGCCAATATCGAAGAGACCATATAGGATGCCAGCAAAAGATTTGGTGGAAATAAAGAAGCAGATTAAGGAGTTACTGGATAAAGGTTACATTCGCCCAAGTTCTTCGCCTTGGGGATCACCAGTACTTCTAGTGGAGAAGAAGGATGGGTCGTTAAGAATGGTTGTTGATTATCGAGGATTGAACGAAGTAACAATCAAAAACAAGTACCCGCTACCAATGATCAATGATCTGTTTGATCGATTGCAAGGAGCTAAAATATTTTCCAAGATCGATTTGCGATCAGGATACCACCAGTTGAAGATTCGAGAACAGGATATTCCGAAGACAGCTTTTACCACCAGATATAGACTGTATGAGTATACCGTTATGTCATTTGGTCTGACTAACGCGCCTGCCTATTTTATGTACATGATGAACAAAGTGTTTATGGAGTTTTTGGATAAGTTCGTCGTAGTGTTCATTGATGATATCCTGGTATATTCGAAGAATGAAGAGGAGCATAAGGAGCATTTGCGTTTGGTACTTGGAAAGCTCAGAGAACACCAATTATATGCCAAGTTCAGCAAATGTGAGTTTTGGTTGAAGGAAGTAGGATTCCTCGGACACGTTATATCCGGAGAAGGTATAGCAGTAGATCCCACTAAAGTTGAAACCGTGACCAAGTGGGAAGCCCCAACAACAATTGGAGAGATCCGGAGTTTTCTTGGACTCGCAGGATACTACCGGAGATTTATTGAGAACTTCTCAAAGATTGCGAAGCCTATGACGGAGTTGTTGAAGAAGGATACTAAGTTCAAATGGACTGAGGAGTGTGAGGCAAGTTTTCAGGAATTGAAGAACCGTTTGGTTACCTCACCAGTGTTGATTTTACCAGATCAGACCAAGGATTATGAGGTGTATTGCGACGCTTCACGTCGAGGACTTGGAGCAGTGCTTATGCAGGAAGGGAGAGTTGTTTCGTATGCTTCACGACAACTGAAGCCTCACGAATTGAATTATGCCACGCATGATTTGGAGTTAGCAGCCGTAGTGCATGCATTGAAGACATGGAGACATTTCCTCATTGGAAATCATTGTGAGGTGTACACGGATCACAAGAGTTTGAAGTACATTTTCACTTAGAAGGAGTTGAACCTCAGACAAAGGAGATGGTTGGAGCTCATCAAGGATTATGATATGAAATTGCATTACCATCCCGGGAAGGCTAATGTAGTAGCTGATGCATTAAGCCGCAAGAGCCATGTCAATACGTTAATGACGGGAGAAATACCCAAGGAGTTAGCAGAAAATCTTTGTGAACTATGTTTGGAAATAGTTCCGAGAGGCTATGTAGCAGCGTTGGAAATTCAGTCAACTTGGATGGATAGAATCAGAGAGGCTCAGAAATCTGACAAGAAGATTGCTTCTATAAAGGAGAAAATGAAAGAAGGAAAAGCTAAAGGATTTCGCGAGGATGAGCACGACACCCTATGGTTTGAAGACCGTGTTTACGTGCCCAATAACCCGGAGATCAGGAAGTTGATTTTGCAAGAGTCACATGATTCACCGTATTCGGTTCACCCAGGAAATACCAAGATGTATTTGGATTTGAAGGATATTTTCTGGTGAACCGGAATGAAGAAGGATATTGCGGAGTATGTAGCAGTTTGTGACGTATGTCAGAGAGTAAAGGCAGAGCATCAGAAGCCAGCAGGATTGTTGCAACCATTGCCGATACCCGAATGGAAGTGCGATAAGCTAGGCATGGATTTTATCACGGGATTACCAAGGACTCGTTCAGGCTATGACTCGATTTGGGTTGTAGTTGATCGATTGATGAAGGTAGCTCATTTCATCCCAGTAAAGACCACTTACACCAGTGCTAAGTTGGCAAAGATATATATGACCAGGATCGTATGTTTGCATGGAGTTCTGAGGAGCATCGTATCAGATAGAGGAACCCAGTTTACCTCAAAGTTCTGGAAGCAGTTGCATGAGACTTTGGGTACTAGGCTAGAATTTAGTACAGTTTTTCATCCGCAGACAGATGGACAGACCGAGAGAGTCAATCAGATTTTGGAGGATATGCTGAGAGCTTGTGCGCTAGATTATGGATCTAGTTGGGACGATAATTTGCCATATGCAGAGTTCTCTTACAATAATAGCTATCAGACCAGTTTGAAGATGGCCCCTTTCGAAGCTCTGTACGGAAGGAGGTGCAGGACACCGTTGTCATGGGACGAAGTTGGAGACCGCCAGTTGTTTGGACCAGATCTGATTAAAGAGTCTGAACAGAAGGTGAAGTTGATTCGCGATAGGCTCAAGGTAGCCCAGTCCAGGCAGAAGAGCTACGCAGATTCTAAACGCAAGGAGACAGTTTACGAAGTCAGAGACAGAGCTTATCTTCGAGTATCCCCACTTCGAGGGATTAAGCGCTTTGGAGTTAAGGGGAAGTTAGCGCCATGATTTGTAGGGCCATATCGAGTTTTGGAGCGTATGGGAGAAGTGGCCTACAAGTTGAAATTGCCAGAAGGATTGACAGGAGTTCATGATGTGTTCCACGTTTCTCAGTTGAAGAAGTGTCACGCGGAGATGGCTGACATACCTTTGAGAGACACCGTGCCATTGGAAGCAATTCAGTTGGATAACAATTTGACCTATGAGGAGAAACCAGTCAAGATTCTCGAGTTTGCCAGCCGAGTCACTCGCAGCAAGGTTATCAAGTTTTGCAAAGTTCAGTGGAGCCACCACACGGAGGATGAAGCCACCTGGGAGCGAGAGGAAGATTTGCTCAAAGACCACCCTCACCTATTTTCTAGCCAACCCGAATCTCGAGGGCGAGATTCATCTTAAGGGGGGTAGGTTTGTAACATCCCAAATTTTCAATTTGGAATGTTATACATTAGATCATCATGCATATCATATTTTATTTTGCTTTTGGTTTTGATCCTAGAAAATCCTAAGCGACTCAAGGACCCACGGAGAGAGTTGGGGATTTCGTTATTTACATATTTGAGTTTTCTCAAATTTTGTAAACAGGATCATTTGATTTTATTTATTTTATCATCAATTATTTCTATTACAAAAATATGAGAGAGGGAATAAAATGACTTTCCCAAAATATAGAAATATTGAGGATTTAATAAAAAAATCAAACAAGATTTATTTCGGAGTTTTTCAGTATTTTTATTTGAATTTAGGAAAAATGCGCGTTTTTCAAAATTGCATTTAGGGCCCAAATAAATGTTCACTTTATCAGGCTTGATTTTACAAACCGGGAAAATTTATTTCGTGATTTTTGGAGTCCGTTTAGTATTTCTTTTTATTTTTCTTCCGAGCGTAATTATTAAAAAAACGCAGAACCGACTATGGGCCGTACTCGGCCAGGACTCCCCTGGCCGGGGCCTTTATAAGGCATCGCCCCGGGGCCCGAGAGCCCAGCCGCCCCAGCCCCGCCGCCGCCGCCGCCGCCGCCCCGCCGCTGACTCGCCGGAGCCACGCGCCGCCCGAGGTTCGCCGCCCCCAAAATCCGTGCCATTTTAAAAAAATCGTTCGTCATTTTTCTTTTTCGTCGGATTTTCCACGGTTATTTTCTGATCGTGATTTCTGATCCGATTTTCGTTTTAGTATAACTTTTCGCTCGTTTATCGGAATCAGGCGATTCAAGCGCCTGGAGTTCCGTCTCGAAACCCTCTTTCCGAATAATCAACTTAAACAAGTTTTTGCTATTGTAAAATTTGACTTATATCTAGATTACTAGAATGAAGTTGTTTTCTTTCACCGTTTGATTTCTTTTGCTTCGTTCGATTTGATTCTTTTGCAAACCAGGGTTCTTAAGTTAAACTTTCTGGTTAGATCTTCTATTTGAGTTTTACCTGTGCATTAGATGAGTACTTATTGTATGCTTGTTGTTTGTCTGCGATAGAATACCCGGAGTGCGCCGCCTATTACTTTGAATCTCTAGGTTTCGCGGATCATCAGCAAGGCAAGTAACACTTTGATCATACCTTTTTCTACAACCCAGTTTTATTGCATTAGATCAATCCTCACACATTGCATGATTAGGATCTAATTAAATTGTGGGATGGGAAGTAGATGAGGTAGTACCTATTACCTGTTTATCATCAAACCTTTGGGAGTTACTTCTACGTTTGCTTATTATGCCATGCTATGCTAGTAGACGTGGATTGGGTGAGTGATATCCATGACAGGTGTGAGATTGTTAATTAATGGTTTATCTAAGGTGGCAACCTAAACACACATCTGGGTGGATTGAGGCACCTGGGTATTCCAGGACTTGCCTGTTTTTCTTTTGGACCGCCACCCAGGCTCAAAGGGATCATGAGATTATTCATACTAGAAACTTCCGTGTGCAGCCACAAGCCATTATGGACTCTGGCATAGTTGATTAAGTTGTGCGAACTCTTACAGTGGTAGACTAGCAGATGTAGGGGATGTAGGTGGTACGGTCTACCCGATCGTAAAGTGCTAGCGCTTCTGAAAGACTATGTCTCGGTCATCCGTCTTCTCAAACACCATGTAGTGCGAGAAACCAAACGGAGGTGATCGAGTCTTGTGGGGAAAAGTGCGCAAACCTCTGCAGAGTGTAACAAACTAATCATGGTTAGCCGTGTCCCCGGTTATGGACATCTTGAGTATCTAGTACTTGGATTTTCATGTGAATCTCAACATGTTACTCTAAAGTTAATTTTGTTGGGTTAATGATGATGCTTAATTGGGATTGAGAATGCTGTCAACCATTCTCAATGTTTAACAACCACCTTGATAGTAATTAAATTTATTCCTTTGAAGTAGGGAAAAATTGGCTTTACGCAAAAACTGTAACCATAGAGCTTTCCACCAGCCAAATATGCATATAGTATAGCTGTTGCATTCCATTACTCTCTATGTGTTACCTTGCCAGCATATTCCATGTGCGGACCCGTTTTCGGGCTGCAACGTTAATGTTGCAGACTTTTCAGACGACGATTAAGGAGTTTTAGGGTCGTGGTTCTATACTCAGTGATGCTGTTGGAGTTGATGGACTCACCTATCTTCCAAGCCTTCCGCTGTTATCGTTATTAGATGGCCTTAAGCCATATTTATTGTAATAAGTTCTCCTTTGAGACACTCGATGTAATAAGTGTGTGATTTCTACTCTGCTATAAATCCTCCGAGTACTGTGTGGTGTCAGCATTACTGATCCAGGGATGACACCGGAGCACAGAGATCAGACTGTTTGAGGTCTGGTCGCTACAATATATTTCCTCGAATTGTTGTGCTAACAATGTAGAGGAAACCCAACACCCCATGGAACAAGATGTGGTCTTGAATGGTCCTTCAACGGATCCTACATCATCATCTATTGCATTTTGCCTTATGGCCAAGGCTTCAAAGGTATCTCCCACTTTGAATCCCAATATATCTTGTAATGATATTGATGATGGCAAGAGTGATGATGATGTTGATTATGATGAAGAGAATGATGATGTTGCCTCCTTAAAAATTAAGGGGGAAATGATTTTTAAAGCTCTTCTTAAGAATAAAATTGCTCGTTCCAACTTCATGGAAATCATGTCTATTGCTATTGAGGGCAAGAAATATATTGATGAGTTGGAATCTCGTCTTGAGGAGCATGAGGTCACCACTGATCAAATGGAAGGTCATGAGCGTGATTACGCTAATGAGATTGCAGACCTCTCTCAAGCTCTTGAACTTGAACAAACCACCAAGGAATCTCTTGAGGAGACTTTTGCTCTAGAATTATCTAGAGTGAGGGAATCTCATGATAGAGCTCTTGAGGTGGCCAATGATTTTGGAACTAAAAATGAGGAGCTTGAAGTTGCGCATGCTAAACTCCTTGAGGACTTTGAGCACCTCGAAAATGGCTCAAGGGTCATTAAGGGTGAGCTCATCAAACTCACCGAGTCTCATGCTCAACTTAAAGCTTCTTATTCAAAAGAGCTTGCCAAGGTGTCTTCTCCTCTTGTTGCTAATGATGATGCTTGTTCTACTAACTCTATCTCTTGTGAAGCATCCATATTGAAGGAGAATGTTAAGCTTCGGGCTCAACTTGAGTTGCTATCTAGCAATTATGGGAAATTGGAAGAAAACATGAAAAGCTCTCAAGCTCTCATGATGATCTTCTAGTATCCCATAATGAGCTAAAGATATCTCATGAGTACATGATTTCTAAGGTAACATCTAGTGAGCCTCATGTGGATACTAGCACTAATTCTAGTCAAAATGCTACATTGCCATGTGCTAGTCCTTGTAATTCATCTACTCACAATGTTGGTACATCTTGTGATGAATTGCTTTCCTTGCCTTGTTGCTCTAACGATGAAGCTTATACTTCCTCTAGTACTTGTGTTGAGACTAACCATGTAGAGGAAATCAAAGAGCTCAAGGCCCAAGTCACTTCTTTGAAGAAAGACTTGGAAAAGAGTCATGAAGGGAAATCCACACTCAACAATATCTTGAGTGTGCAAAAATCCCCCAATGACAAAGATGGACTTGGATTCAACTCCAACAAGAAGAAGAAGTCCAAGGTGAACAAAAGGAAGGGCCAAGAACAAGTCAAGAATTCGTCCAAGATTGTTTGCTTCAAGTGAAAAGTAGAAGGGCATCATGTTAGATCTTGCCCATTAAAGAAGAAGCCCATTAGTGACAGGCAACAAGGGAAGCGGCCACAAGTACACTCTCATTCTCAACCTCAAGTTGAAGGAAAGCCTCTTCCCAAGAAGACTCAAGCTTATGCTTCTCAAGTTGAGAAATCAAGTGAGAAGAAAGTGAAGAGTGGACGTTGCTACCTATGTTGCGAGAAAGGTCACCTCGCCTCTTCATGCACTAGTGGTAACTTATCCAACCCAATTATTATTGATGATGTCTATTCTCTTGGGAAGGATAAGGTTGGCAATGTGGTTGCCAAGTTTGTTGGTACTCAAAGTGGTTTGAAGCAAAGAACCATTTGGGTAGCCAAGCCTATTGTGACTAACCTCTTAGGACCCAACTTGGTTGGGGACCAACAAGCTCAAACTTGATCAATAGGTGATGTTGGAGGTCACCCGGAGACTTGGCTACATTAAGAATTAAGGGTACTTCATCATTCTTATTGTCTCAAGCCAAGTCAATTGAATCATCAAGATTATATCTTATATCCAATGTGCCTCCTTGTGGTAACTTGTACCTCAATTGCTTACATTGAAAGTTACTTGCCCCCTTGCATGTTTTGGTTTTGTTCCTTGCATGTGTTTGTATATGTTGTGCTTCCAACTTGATTATCTTGAGCAATCAAGTATGTGTGTGTTGGTTTGCACATCATGTACGCGTGTGTCATGCGTTGAGCCTTTTGCATCTTGTTTATTTCTTAGTTGGCTCTTGTGAGAGATTAATGGAATATCCCATTATGGGGAAGTGATGTGCTTTGTGCACTTCCCAATCCTATAAAGGTGGGTACATGGGGAATACCACTTAGTATTGATATTGCAAGCTTATCTAGTCACTATGTGGTATGTCTTCTCATGAGAAATTCAAATTCTAAATAGTCCATTAATTATCTCTTGTTGGATCCTTTAATTTCCTCTTGTCTATCTTTAATTGGTATCACATTATGGGGGAGTAATATGCTATGTGTATATTACTAGCCTAGAAAATGTGTACATTTGAGATATTGTCATCTAGAGTTGATATTGTAAATTATCTTGTTCCTAGGTGGCATGTTAGCTCTACAAGTTGCAATTTGCTTTTTGTATGGTGTGAAGATGATGTCGGATATCCTTGCTATCTACCACCGGGAATTATTTCCATTTACTTCTTGTCTTTTGACAATTGGTACTCACTTTTGTGGTAGAATTTACTGATCATCTTTACATTGGCTTTTGTTTTTATTTGCCATTTCTCTTGCCAAGGATTGTATCATCTCCCTTTGTCTTCCATACCACTTGTGGATCTTGTTTAGTGTTTTCTAGATATAGTGAAAGTGGTGATCCCACCTTGTGCATTTTGTATTCAAATGCAAATTCTCTCAATGCACTAGTCTTGGGGGAGCTATCCTATTTTCTATAAAACACTCGTCTTGCGACCTTATCAAGTGTGTGTTGGTGGAAGGCAAGCCGTTTTCATTTTGGTACTTTGTGCCATCATGAAACTTTGTAAAGAGCTTAGTTTGTTTGGAACCATCCTCTCTTTTGGGAGTTTGATACCTTTTTTTGAGTGTATCAATGGATATCTCATTTCTTGATGTATCTTTTATGGATATCCTCCAAGTGATGTTTTATTCATTTGGTATCTTTTCTTCACTTGGTTTTTTTGTCATTTGGTATCGGTTCTTGAAAGTCTTGAGCGTGCATATTAACTTCATGTAGTATCTTTGGCATGCTTTCTTTCTTCGACCCAATATATAGGGGAAACTCCACCAAGTCTCAAATTGGATGAGATGTGCATGAATTTCATTTCCTTTTCTATATGCACATATTTATGTGGAGTTTGTCCTATGTATTGTTGGTGTTTCTAACTCTTTGGTCCCAATGAGTTTGGGTACCATTTTGTTTGTGTTGTTGTTCTAGGAACAATTGGAGATACATTGGATGCTCGGCTCACTCACAAGGAAGGTGTTTTCATCATGTGCTTATTGGAGTCGAGCTAGGATGATCAATGAACTACTATCTACCTTCAATTGGTATCTACTACATACTTCCAATGTTAACTCGGTAACAAGTATCTTCATATTCTTCATGCACACAATTGTTGCATCAACCTTGTGTAGGTTGTATCATGGCATGTTATTCATTCATTCTTGTGATACGTGTTCCCTTTCTCAAAGCATCCCAACAATGATCTCTTGTTGCTAGTTGTGATGTCTGATGGGTGTGTGGTAGGAATTCATTTATATACAATAGGACCATATCTAGCCATGTGCTATGCTTCCAAGCAAATATCTTATTGTTATATGTATGACTTCCCTTTGGATATCTTGTTCCTCGTGTTGTAACTATTTCGGGTGTACATCCTTCTTTGTAGATATATATCATCATGATTTCATCTACCTAGAATCTTATACACTTGAGATAAGTTGCATATCTAGTTGATATCCTTTCTTTCACGTCCACCTTGTCTTTCTTATGTTATTTCTTTGGTGGCTCCGTGAAAGCTTTTGCCTTGAGTGCGTGTCTTCTATCGTTGCATCTTGATGCACTCTTGTGTGGTGAAGATTATTTTCCTCATGCTTATCTTTACGAGGCTTTTGCCATCTTAATTGGTATCCCTTGTCTTGATGAGGCTTTCATCTTTTATCTTCATGACGGGTTGTCACAAGCATTTGTTCTTTATATCCTTATTAGTAAGCTTGTGAAACCATTTGTAGTTGTGTGTGGGAATGATAGGCCTTGCACCGTGTGCCTCATTCTTTCAAGACTTTATTGATGCTTAATGCTCATCCATACTTTAGTCTTCTCAAGTGTTTTGCCTTGACTCACACACATCATTTTTGTTAAGCCCTTTCTTAAGTTGCCTCTTTTACTTGTTGCTCAACCATGTGTTTGTTGCAAGTACTAGGTTTTGTTTCCTATATGCTCACTTGCACTTGTTGTAAGTTTCTATTGATTTTGGGGGAGCTGTGATCCTATTTTGTGCACTTTGTATCCAAATACAAAAATTCTTATGTGTGCACAAATCATGGGGAGCTTCTCTAGTTTCTTTAGAACACTCATTTGCTCATATCATATTATCCTTTATTCATGTAGCTCGTAGGATCTTTGGTCTAGTTGGTTCAATTGATACCCGTTGATTGCTTGCTTCAATTGGTACCTTTTGATTGCTTGATTGCTTGTGTCTCTATTTGTTATGTCCTTGTGGCATATCATTCCTTTAGCAATCTTGGTGCCTCAATATAGTTGGTCTTCCTCCAAGTATTACCGTTGGATATGTGTATTACATTCCACTCTCTTGTTGAGAAATACACAACTTATGGAGGATCACAATTTATATTGGCCTTCTAAGCTTTTCGCCAATTTTGGCAATCGATGCCAATGGGGGAGAAGTTTCAGAGAGTTTTGTGGATAAGTTTAGAGAGTTTTTTTTCTTCTTGCTTTGGTTTTGTACCTAAGCTTTTGCATCTCATACACATGCATTATTGGTTGTTGCATTGCATGGTGATAAATAATTCCTTATATAAACTCTCTTGAAAGTGATTGTCATCAATTACCAAAATGGGGGAGATTGAAAGGACATGCGGTGCCCCCATGTGTGGTTTTGGTAATTGATGACAATCTCTATGGACTAACGGTTGCCTTGAGTTATATTTGAAGCATTTGTCCATAGGATTGTCTTGAAGTCCATGTGTTGGTTTCAAGGAGTTTATGATGGCCAAAGTGCTTTTCAAGGAATTATCCAAAGATTGGTCATGTGTGAGTTGAGATGGCCAAAGTGATTTTCAAGGGATTATCCAAAGATTGGTCATGTGTGAGTTGAGCTTATTGCAAGCATGTCTTGAAGAAGAAGATTGTGTGATCATTCATGTTTACCTTCAAGACATCATCCAAATGAAGAGAGTTGGAGAGATTCAATGTTGATTAAGACTAAGTCAAGAGTGAATCAAGTTGATCAACTCACAAAGCGTAGAAGAAGTACCGAGAGGGATCAAGTGATCCCATGGTATGGTAAGAATTTTCCATTACGCTTTGTGTACTAACCCATGGTCTACGTGAGAGTTCTTTGTGGGGTTAGGTATGTTTCCATGGTCTTGCGTCAAGAGGAAGATCTCATACAACCCATGGAGGATGACATCAAGTGGTGATCGTCATCAAGTTTGCAGTGTGCAAGTTCAAGTGGAGCAACTCAAAGAGTGGCTCACCCATAATGGAGTATGGGGGAGCAATCAAGCTTGAAGCTTGCCGTCCATTGTGGTGTCAATGGAATTGTGAAGATGTGCCAAAGAGTGGCTTACCCATAGTGGAGTATGGGGAGCAATCAACTAGTCTTCATCGAGCCAACACAATCAAGAAAGGTGGTCCAACTTGAGGAAGTCAAGATCGTCATCATCTAGCTCAACTGGACTATGTGCAAGGCAAAGGTTTGCCCTTGATAGGTTTTCTATTTTACCGGTCTCATAGTGGTAGTTGGGAGACCGGGTTGTAGGATCGATTGCCGTACTATCAAGGGGGGCTCTCTAGGGAGTAGCTTGATCGTATCATTAGTCGAGAGCTCAAACCATTGCATCCTTGCATCATCTTTCTTGGTTCTTGTTTGGTTCCATTTGTGAGTCTTAGATCTTATGGTCATCTTGATGACAAGCTTGAGTTCATCGAAAACGGAGTTCGCATCCATCTTCTATGATGTTTTCGGTGTTGGAGGTTTTACCGGTCTTATCCAAGAAAGGGTTCTCACCATTTTATTATGGTCCTTTTCTCATTTGCTTCTTATTGATATTTCTCTCAATATTGTGTTATCCCTTGTCGTTAGCTTTCCAACAAACTTGGTTTCGTTGAATTCGGAGCTCGTATGCGAAAGTTGTGGTTGTTTTGATATTGCCTGTTTTACACAGAGAGGTTGTACCGCCCCATGGAGAGGTTGTACCGCTTGACCGGTACAACCGGTGTTTGGAGCGGTTGTACCGCTCCAGAATTGGTCCGGAGGTTGTACCTGTCATGTACCGCTCTACCACCGGACTGGTCTCTGTTGTGGTACGGTTGTTGGGCGGTTGTGGGCCGGTTGTACCGCTTATTGCCTGTTACCGGTTGTACCGGTGCTCACAGAGGTTGTACCGCTCCTATGTTGTTCTGTACATAACGGGCAGATTCGTGGGGACCTATTTAAGGGGGTCTTCTTCCCCAATGGTTGTTGGGTTTCGTAGTAATTTCAAAATTTTCCTACGCACACGCAAGATCATGGTGATGCATAGCAACGAGAGGGGAGAGTGTGATCTACGTACCCTTGTAGACCGACAGCGGAAGCGTTAGCACAACGTGGTTGATGTAGTCGTACGTCTTCACGGTCCGACCGATCCAAGTAGCGTTACTCCGGCACCTCCGAGTTCTTGGCACACGTTCAGCTCGATGACGATCCCCGGGCTCCAATCCAGCAAAGCGTTAGGGAGGAGTTCCGTCAGCACGACGGCGTGGTGACGATCTTGATGTTCTACCGTCGCAGGGCTTCGCCTAAGCACCACTACAATATGACCGAGGTGGAATATGGTGGAAGGGGGCACCGCACACGGCTAAGGAACGATCACAAAGATCAACTTGTGTGTCTATGGCGCGCCCTAGGGGAGTGTAGGAGGGGAGGGCCGGCCCTCTCTATGGCGCGCCCTAGGGGAGTCCTACTCCCACCGGGAGTAGGATTCCCCCTTTCCTAGTCCAACTAGGAGTCCTTCCAAGGAAGGGGAAGGGAGAAGGAAAGGAAGGAGGGGGCGCAGCCCCTCCCCCTAGTCCAATTCGGACTAGGCCTTGGGGAGGCGCGCGGCCTGCCCTAGGCAGCCCCTCTCTCTTTCCCGTATGGCCCAATAAGGCCCAATACTTCTCCCCCGTATTCCCGTAACTCCCCGGTACTCCGAAAAATACCCGAATCACTCGGAACCTTTCCGATGTCCGAATATAGTCGTCCAATATATAGATTTTTACATCTCGACCATTTCGAGACTCCTCGTCATGTCCCCGATCCCATCCGGGACTCCGAACTCCTTCGGTACATCAAAACTCATAAACTCATAATATAACTGTCATCGAAACCTTAAGCGTGCGGACCCTATGGTTCGAGAACAATGTAGACATGACCGAGACACGTCTCCGGTCAATAACCAATAGCGGGACCTGGATGCCCATATTGGCTCCTACATATTCTACGAATATCTTTATCGGTCAGACCGCATAACAACATACGTTGTTCCCTTTGTCATCGGTATGTTACTTGCCCGAGATTCGATCGTCGGTATCCAATACCTAGTTCAATCTTGTTACCGGCAAGTCTCTTTACTCATTCTGTAATACATCATCTCGCAACTAACTCATTAGTTGCAATGCTTGCAAGGCTTATGTGATGTGCATTACCGAGAGGGCCCAGAGATACCTCTCCGACAATCGGAGTGACAAATCCTAATCTCGAAATACGCCAACCCAACATGTACCTTTGGAGACACCTGTAGAGCTCCTTTATAATCACCCAGTTACGTTGTGACGTTTGGTAGCACACAAAGTGCTCCTCTGGCAAACGGGAGTTGCATAATCTCATAGTCATAGGAACATGTATAAGTCATGAAGAAAGCAATAGCAACATACTAAACGACCGGGTGCTAAGCTAATGGAATGGGTCATGCCAATCAGATCATTCACCTAATGATGTGATCCCGTTAATCAAATAACAACTCTTTGTCCATGGTTAGGAAACATAACCATCTTTGATTAACGAGCTAGTCAAGTAGAAGCATATTAGTGACACTCTGTTTGTCTATGTATTCACACATTTATTATGTTTCCGGTTAATACAATTCTAGCATGAATAATAAACATTTATCATGGTATAAGGAAATAAATAATAACTTTATTATTTCCTCTAGGGCATATTTCCTTCAATGGTTCCCTATCTCTTGAGCTTGTTTTTGCCCCCATTGTTGACCTTCTTTGAGCTTGCTAACTCTCACTCCCTCCATGGATTCTTGCTAGTTTTTGAGGGAAAAGAGAGAGGAGATCTAGATCCACATTTCCACCAATCACTTTCTCCTCTATGTGAGGGGAACCCTTTGGATCTAGATCTTGGAGTTCTTGGTGTTCTCTGTCTTGTTCTTCCTCTCATTTACCTCCCTAGCATTAGTTGCTCCGGTGGGATTTGAGAGAGAAAGACTTGGGCACTCCGTGTGCCCTTGCCATTGCATTTGGTGCATCGGTTTGAGTTCTCCATTGTGATACGTGGAAGTGAAGTTTGAGAAGCTTATTACTCTTGGGTGTTTGGGCACCCTAGAGCTTGTTCCTCTTGGGTGCCTTGGCGCCCTAGACGGTTGGTGTTGTTCGGAGCTCAATCATTGTGGTGTAAAGCTCCGGGCAAGCGTCGGGGTCTCCAATTAGGTTGTGGAGATCGCCCCGAGCAATTTGACGGGTACCGGTGACCGCCCCCAAGGGTTGCCAAAGTGTACGGGTTCGGTGACCGCCCCCAAGGGTTGCCATTTGTACGGGTTCGGTGACCGCCCTCAAGGGTCCCTTAGTGGAATCACGGCATCTTGCATTGTGCGAGGGCGTGAGGAGATTACGGTGGCCCTAGTGGCTTCTTGGGGAGCATTGTGCCTCCACACCGCTCCAAACGGAGATTAGCATCCGCAAGGGTGTGAACTTCGGGATACATCGTCGTCTCCGCGTGCCTCGGTTATCTCTTACCCGAGCTCTTTACTTATGCACTTTACTTTGTGATAGCCATATTGTTTCTTGTCATATATCTTGCTATCACATAGTTGCTTATCTTGACTAGCATAAGTTGTTGGTGCACATAGGTGAGCCTAGTTGTTTTAGGTTTTGTGCTTGACAAATTAACTGCTAGGTTTATTCCGCATTTTTCTAAGCCTAAATCATAATTATTTTAAAACGCCTATTCACCCCCCCCCCTCTAGGCGACATCCACAATCTTTCAGAGAGCATCATGAAGAATATGACTAACACATTTAAGTCTAACATACTTCCTATGCATATGGATTTTTGTGAACAAACAACTTATGGGAGCAATAATCAACTTGCATAGGAAGGTAAAACAAGCATAACTTCAAAACTTTAAGCACATAGAGAGGAAACTTGATATTATTGCAATTCCTACAAGCATATGTTCCTCCCTCATAATAATTTTCAGTAGGATCATGAATGAATTCAACAATATAACCAGCACCTAAAGCATTCTTTTCATGATCTACAAGCATAGAAAATTTACTACTCTCCACACAAGCAAAATTCTTCTCATGAATAATAGTGGGAGTAAACTCAACAAAATAACTATCATGTGATTGAAAATTAAGATCAAGATGACAAGTTTCATGGTAATCATTATTCTTTAAAGCATACGTGTCATCACAATAATCATCATAAGTAGGAGGCATGCTATCATCATAGTAAATTTTCTTATCAAAGCTTGGGGGACAAAAAATATCATCTTCATCAAACATAACTTCCCCAAGCTTGTGGCTTTGCATATCATTAGCATCATGGATATTCAAGGAATTCATACTAACAACATTGCAATCATGCTCATCATTCAAATATTTAGTGCCAAACATTTTAATGCATTCTTCTTCTAACACTTTGGCACAATTTTTCTTTCCATCATACTCACGAAAGATATTAAAAAGGTGAAGCGTATGAGACAAACTCAATTCCATTTTTTTGTAATTTTATTTTATAAACTAAACTAGTGATAAAACAAGAAACTAAAAGACTCGATTGCAAGATCTAAAGATATACCTTCAAGCGCTAACCTCCCCGGCAACGGCGCCAGAAAAGAGCTTGATGTCTACTACACAACCTTCTTCGTGTAGACGTTGTTGGGCCTCCAAGTGCAGAGGTTTGTATGACAGTAGCAAATTTCCCTCAAGTGGATGACCTAAGGTTTATCAATCCGTAGGAGGCGTAGGATGAAGATGGTCTCTCTCAAGCAACCCTGCAACCAAATAACAAAGAGTCTCTTGTGTCCCCAACACACCGAATACTACGACAAATTGTATAGGTGCACTAGTTCGGCGAAGAGATGGTGAAACAAGTGGTATATTGATACGTCTATTTTGCATCATGTTTTTATATCGATATTTATTGCATTATGGACTGTTATTTCACTTTATGTCACAATACTTATGGCTATTCTCTCTTATTTTACAAGGTTTACATAAGGAGGGAGAATGCTGGCAGCTGGAATTCTGGGCTGGAAAAGGGGCAAATATTAGAGACCTATTTTGCGCAACTCCAAAAGTCCTGAAACTCCACGAAACGTCTTAAAATAAATAAATAAAAATCCTCGCCAAAGATGAAGGCCGGGGGAGGCCACACCCTGCTCATGAGGGTGGGGGCGCCCCCCCCCCCCTAGGGCGCGCCCCCTGGTGGCTCTCCGACGCCCATCTTCTCCTATATGAATTCTTTCGATGAGAAAAAAATAAGAAGGAACTTTTCGAGACGAGACTCCGCCGCCACGAGGCGGAACCTTGGCGGATCCAATCTAGAGCTCCGGCAGAGCTGTTCTGCCGGGGAAACTTCCCTCCGGGAGGGGGAAATCATCACCATCGTCATCACCAACGCTCCTCTCATCGGGAGAGGGCAATATCCATCAACATCTTCACCAGCACCATCTCATCTCCAAACCCTAGTTCATCTCTTGCATCCAATTCTTGTCTCAAAGTCCGGGATTGGTGGAAGATCATATGTTCAGATCCTATATGCATATTATTACCCCTCTGATTATGAACATGAATATGCTTTGTGAGTAATTACGTTCGTTCCTGAGGACAAGGGAGAAGTCTTGCTATGAGTAGTCATGTGAATTTGGTATTCGTTTGATATTTTGATAAGATGTATGTTGTGTAGCCTCTAGTGGTGTTATGTGAACATCGACTACATAACACTTAACCATTATTTGGGCCTAGAGGAAGGCATTGGGAAGTAATAAGTAGATGATGGGTTGCTAGAGTGACAGAAGCTTAAACCCTAGTTTATGTGTTGCTTCGTAAGGGGCTGATTTGGATCCACATGTTTCATGCTATGGTTAGGTTTACCTTAATACTTTTGTTGTAGTTGCGGATGCTTGCAATAGAGGTTAATCATAAGTGGGATGCTTGTTCAAGTAAGAATAGAACCCAAGCACCGGTCCACCCACGTATCAAATTATCAAAGTATCGAACGCGAATCATATGAACGTGATGAAAACTAGCTTGACGATATTCCCATGTGTCCTCGGGAGCGCTTTTCCTATTATAAGAGGTTGTTCCGGGATGTCCTTTTCTATGAAAAGGATTGGGCCATCTTGCTGCACTTTATTTACTTTTGTTACTTGTTGCTCTTTACAATTTATCCTATCACAAAACTATCTATTACCACTTATTTCAGTACTTGCAGAGAATACCTTGCTGAAAACCGCTTATCATTTCCTTCCGCTCCTCGTTGGGTTCGACACTCTTACTTATCGAAAGGACTATGATAGATCCCCTATACTTGTGGGTCATCAAGACTCTTTTCTGGCGCTGTTGCCGGGGAGTGTAGCGCCTTTGGTAGGTGGAATTTGGTAAGGAAAAATTTATATAGTGTGCTGAAATTTAGTGTCACTTGTTACTATAGAAAGTAATTCTCTGAGGGGCTTGTTCGGGGTATCTTCACCCCGTCCAGTAGAGCAAAGAGTTATTCCTCAACCTACTGAACCTATTGAAAATAAAACTCCTTTTGAATTTCCTTCAGGTATGATGGAAAAACTACTAGATAACCCTTTTACAGGAGATGGAACAAAGCATCCTGATGAGCACTTAATATATGTGGATGAAGTTTGTGGATTATTTAAGCTTTCAAGTATACCCGATGATGTTGCTAAGAAGAAGTTCTTCCCTTTATCATTGAAGGGAGACGCATTGATATGGTATAGGCTATGTGATGATATGAGATCATGGGACTATAAAAGATTGAAGCTGGAATTTCATCAAAAGTATTACCCTATGCATCTTGTTCATCGTGATCGCAATTATATATATAATTTCTGGCCTCGCGAAGGAGAAAGCATCGCTCAAGCTTGGGGGAGGCTTAAATCAATGTTATATTCATGCCCCAATCATGAGCTCTCAAGAGAAATGACTATTCAAAATTTATATGCTCGGCTTTCTGATAACAATCGCACCATGCTCGATACTTCTTGTGCTGGCTCTTTTATGATAAAGACTACTGAATTCAGATGGAATTTATTGGATAGAATTAAACGCAACTCTGAAGATTGGGACCTCGACGAAGGTAAGGAGTCAGGTATGACACCTAAGTTTGATTGTGTTAAATCTTTTATGACACCGGTATTTTCCGTAAGTTTAGCACTAAATATGGACTTGACTCTGAGATAGTAGCTTCTTTCTGTGAATCTTTTGCTACTTATGTTGATCTCCCTAAGGAGAAATGGTTTAAATATCATCCTCCCATAGAAGTAAAAGTAGTTGCACCTATTAAAGTTGAAGAAAAGACTGTCGCTTATAATGATCCTATTGTTCCTACTTTTTATGTTGAGAAACCACCTTTCCCTGTTAGAATAAAGGATCATGCTAAAGCTTCAACTGTTGTTCGTAAAAGCAATATTAGAACTTATACACCTCCTGAGCAAGTTAAAGTAGAACCTAATATTGCTATTGTTAAAGATCTCTTGTCTGATAATATTGATGGGCATGTTATTCAGTTCGAAGGTGAAACTACTAGAATTGCTAAACCTTGTGCTAAAGTTAAACATAGACCTAGGTAGGCGTTCCTGTTATTTCTATTAAAATAGGAGATCATTGTTATCATGGCTTATGTGATATGGGTGCGAGTGCTAGTGTTATACCGCATACTTTATATGAAGAAATTAAGAATGAAATTGCACCTGTTGAGTTAGAAGATATTGATGTCACAATTAAACTTGCCAATAGAGATACTATTTCACCAATTGGAATTGTTAGAGATGTTGAAGTCTTGTGTGGGAAAACTAAATATCCTGCTGATTTTCTTGTTCTTACTTCTCCGCAAGATAGCTTTTGTCCCATTATATTTGGTAGACCCTTCTTGAACACTGTGAATGCTAGGATAGATTGCGAAAAGAATGTTGTTACTATTGGCTTGGATGATATGGTTCATGAGTTTAATTTCTCTAAATTAAGTAAACAACATCGTGAGGAAGAATTACCTAGTAAGGATGAAATTATTGGTCTTGCTTCTATTTCCGTACCTCCTAGTGATCCTTTAGAATACTATTTGCTAGACCATGAAAATGATATGTTCATGAATGGAAGAAGGGAAATAGATGAAGTATTCTTTAAATAGGAACCTATTCTGCATCACAACTTGCCTGTTGAAATCTTAGGGGATCCTCCTCCACCCAAGGGTGATCCCGTGTTTGAGCTTAAACCTTTGCCTGATAATCTTAAATATGCTTATCTTGATGAAAAGAAGATATATCCTGTTATTATTAGTGCTAACCTTTCAGAGCATGAAGAAGAAAGATTATTGAAAACTCTGAAGAAGCATCGTGCTGCTATTGGATATACTCTTGATGATCTTAAGGGCATTAGTCCCACTCTATGTCAACATAAAATAAATTTGGAAGCAGATGCCAAACCAGTTCATGATCCTCAATGACGTCTTAATCCTAAAATGAAAGAAGTGGTAAGAAAAGAAATACTAAAGCTTCTGGAGGCAGGTATAATTTATCCCGTTGCTGATAGTGAGTGGGTAAGTCCGGTCCATTGTGTCCCTAAGAAAGGAGGTATTACTGTTGTTCCTAACGATAAAGATGAATTGATTCCACAAAGAATTATCACAGGTTATAGGATGGTAATTGATTTCCGCAAATTAAATAAAGCTACTAAGAAAGATCATTACCCCTTACCTTTTATTGATCAAATGCTAGAAAGATTATGCAAACATACACACTATTGCTTTCTAGATGGTTATTCTGATTTCTCTCAAATACCTGTCGGCTAGAGATCAATCAAAGACTACTTTTACATGCCCTTTTGGTACTTTTGCTTATAGCGTATGCCTTTTGGTTTATGTAATGCACCTGCTACCTTTCAAAGATGCATGATGGCTATATTCTCTGACTTTTGTGAAAAGATTTGTGAGGTTTTCATGGACGACTTTTCCGTCTATGGTTCCTCTTTTGATGGTTGCTTGAGCAATCTTGATCGAGTTTTGCAGAGATGTGAGGAAACTAATCTTGTCTTGAATTGGGAAAAGTGCCACTTTATGGTTAATGAAGGTATTGTCTTGGGGCATAAAGTTTCTGAAAGAGGTATTGAAGTTGATAAGCCAAGGTTGATGCTATTGAAAAGATGCCATGTCCCAAGGACATCAAAGGTATAAGAAGTTTCCTTGGTCACGCCAGATTTTACAGGAGGTTCATTAAGGACTTCTCAAAAATTTCTCGGCCTCTGACTAATTTATTGCAAAAAGATATACCATTTATTTTTGATTATGATTGTGTAGAAGCATTTGAAGTACTTAAGAAAGCATTAGTCTCTGCACCTGTTGTTCATGTTGGAAATATGCCCTAGAGGCAATAATAAATTGGTTATTTCCTTGTTCATGATAATCGTTTATTATCCATGCTATAATTGTATTGATAGGAAACTCAGATACATGTGTGGATACATAGACAAAACCATGTCCCTAGTAAGCCTCTTATTGACTAGCTCGTTGATCAATTGATAGTTAAGGTTTCCTGACCATGGACATTGGATGTCGTTGATAACGGGATCACATCATTAGGAGAATCATGTGATGGACAAGACCCAATCCTAAGCCTAGCACAAAGATCGTGTAGTCCTTATGCTAAAGCTTTTCTAATGTCAAGTATCATTTCCTTAGACCATGAGATTGTGCAACTCCCGAATACCGTAGGAATGCTTTGGGTGTGCCAAACGTCACAACGTAACTGGGTGGCTATAAAGGTACACTACGGGTATCTCCGAAAGTGTCTGTTGGGTTGGCACGAATCGAGACTGGGATTTGTCACTCCGTGTGACGGAGAGGTATCTCTGGGCCCACTCGGTAGGACATCATCATATGCGCAATGTGACCAAGGAGTTGATCACGGGATGATGTGTTACAGAACGAGTAAAGTGACTTGCCGGTAACGAGATTGAACAAGGTATCAGATACCGACGATCGAATCTCGGGCAAGTACAACACCGCTAGACAAAGGGAATTGAATACGGGATTGATTGAATCCTCGACATTGTGGTTCATCCGATGAGATCATCGTGGAACATGTGGGAGCCAACATGGGTATCCAGATCCCGTTGTTGGTTATTGGCCGGAGAGGTGTCTCGGTCATGTCTGCATGGTTCCCGAACCCGTAGGGTCTACACGCTTAAGGTTCGATGACGCTAGGGTTATAGGGAATAGATATACGTGGTTACCGAATGTTGTTCGAAGTCCCGGATGAGATCCCGGACATCACGAGGAGTTCCGGAATGGTCCGGAGGTAAAGATTTATATATGAGAAGTCCTGTTTTGGTCACCAGAAAAGTTTCGGGTGCTATCGGTAACGTACCGGGACCACCGGGAGGGTCCCGGGGGTCCACCAGGTGGGGCTACCTGCCCCAGAGGGCTGCGTGGGCCAAGTGTGAGAGGGGACCAGCCCCAGGTGGGCTGGTGCGCCCCCCCACCAGGGCCCAAGGTGAAGAGAGAAGGGAAAAGGGGGAAACCCTAGGCTCAGATGGGCCTAAGGCCCACCTAGTGGTGCGCCCCCCTCTCTCCCCCCTTGGCCGCCCCCCTAGATGGGATCTAGGGCTGGCTGCCACCCCTAGGAGTGGAAACCTAGGTGGGGGCGCAGCCCCTCCCTTTCCCCTATATATAGTGGGGTTTTGGGCTGCCATACACAAGAGAACATCTCCTTCTTGGCGCAGCCCTACCCCTCTCCCTCCTCGTCTCTTGCGGTGCTTGGCGAAGCCCTGCTGGAGTACCACGCTCCACCACCACCACGCCGTCGTGCTGCTGCTGGACGGAGTCTTCCCCAACCTCTCCCTCTCTCCTTGCTGGATCAAGGCATGGGAGACGTCACCGGGCTGCATGTGCGTTGAACGCGGAGGTGCCGTCCGTTCGGCACTAGGATCATCGGTGATTTGGATCACGGCGAGTACGACTCCATCAACCCCGTTCACTTGAACGCTTCCGCTTAGCGATCTACAAGGGTATGTAGATGCACTCTCCTTCCCCTCGTTGCTAGATTACTCCATAGATTGATCTTGGTGATGCGTAGAAAATTTTGAATTTCTGCTACGATCCCCAACAGTGGCATCATGAGCTAGGTCTATGCGTAGTTTCTATGCACGAGTAGAACACAAAGTAGTTGTGGGCGTCGATTTTGTCAATTTACTTGCCGTTACTAGTCTTATCTTGATTCGGCGGCATTGTGGGATGAAGCGGCCCGGACCAACCTTACACGTACGCTTACGTGAGACCGGTTCCACTGACTGACATGCACTAGTTGCATAAGGTGGATGGCGGGTGTTTGTCTCTCCCACTTTAGTCGGATCGGATTCGATGAACAGGGTCCTTATGAAGGGTAAATAGAAATTGGCAATTCATGTTGTGGTTTTTGGCGTAGGTAAGAAACGTTCTTGCTAGCAACCTATAGCAGCCACGTAAAAAACTTGCAACAACAATTGGAGGACGTCTAACTTGTTTTTGCAGCAAGTGTTTTGTGATGTGATGTGGCCAAAGGATGTGATGAATGATATATGTGATGTATGAGATGATCATGTTCTTGTAATAGGAATCACGACTTGCATGTCGATGAGTATGACAACCGGCAGGAGCCATAGGAGTTGTCTTAATTTATTTATGACCTGCGTGTCAACATAAACGTCATGTAATTACTTTACTTTATTGCTAATCGTTAGCTGTAGTAGTAGAAGTAATAGTTGGTGAGACAACTTCATGAAGACACAATGATGGAGATCATGATGATGGAGATCATGGTGTCATGCCGGTGACGATGATGATCATGGAGCCTCGAAGATGGAGATCAAAAGGAGCAAAGTGATGATGGCCATATCATGTCACTATTTGATTGCATGTGATGTTTATCATGTTTTTACATCTTATTTGCTTAGAACGACGGTAGCTTAAATAAGATGATCCCTCACTAAAATTTCAAGAAAAGTGTTCTCCCTAACTGTACACCGTTGCGAAGGTTCGTCGTTTCGAAGCACCACGTGATGATCGGGTGTGATAGATTCTTACGTTCGAATACAACGGGTGTTGACGAGCCTAGCATGTACAGACATGGCCTCGAAACACATGCGAAACACTTAGGTTAACTTGACGAGCCTAGCATGTACAGACATGGCCTCGGAACACGGAGGACCGAAAGGTCGAACATGAGTCGTATAGAAGATGCGATCAACATGAGATGTTCACCGATGATGACTAGTCCGTCTCACGTGATGATCGGACACGGCCTAGTCGATTCGGATCATGTATCACTTAGATGACTAGAGGGATGTCTATCTGAGTGGGAGTTCATGAAATAATCAGATGAACTCAATTATCATGAACATAGTCAAAAGGACTTTGCAAATTATGTCGTAGCTCACGCTTTAGTTCTACTGTTTTAGATATGTTCCTGGAGAAAATTTAGTTGAAAGTTGATAGTAGCAATTATGCGGACTGGATCCGTAAACAGAGGATTGTCCTCATTGCTGCGTAGAAGGATTATGTCCTTAATGCACCGCTCAGTGAGCTGACCCGCGAATGTCGGTTGTGGATGTTGCGAACATCTGACATACACGTTTTGATGACTACATGATAGTTCAGTGCGTAATGCTAAATGGTTTAGAATTAAGGCACCAAAGATGTTTTTGAAACATCGCAGAACATATGAGATGTTCCAAGGACAGAAATTGGGATTTCAGGCTAGTGTCCACGTCAGGAGGTATGAGACCTTTGACAAGTTTCTTAAGCCTGCAAACTAAGGAGAAAAGCTCAACCGTTGAGCATGTGCTCAGATTGTATGAGTACAACAATCGCTTGAATTGAGTGGGAGTTAATCTTCCAGATGAGATAGTGATGGTTCTCCAAAGTCACTATCACCAAGCTACTGGAGCTTCGTGATGAACTATAACATATCAGGGATAGATATGATCCTTGAGCTATTCGCGACACCGCGAAAGTAGAAATCAAAAGGGAGCATCAATTGTTGATGGTTAGTAAAACCACTAGTTTCGAGAAGGGCAAGGGCAAGAAAGGGATACTTCATGAAACAACAAATCAGTTGCTGCTCTAGTGAAGAAACCCAAAGATGAACCCAAGCCCGAGACTAAGTGCTTCTGTAATAAGGGGAATGGTCACTGAAGCAAAACCACCCTAGATACTTGGTAGATGAGAAGGCTAACAAGGTTGACAGAAGTATGTATTGGACATATATTAAATGTGTACTTTACTAGTACTCCTAGTAGCAGCAGGGTATTAGATACCGGTTCGGTTGCTAAGTGTTAGTAACTCGAAATAAAAGGCTACAGAATAAACGGAGACTAGCCAAAGGTGAGACGACGATAGGTGTTGGAAGAGTTTCCAAGGTTGATGTGATCAAACATCGCACGCTCCGTCTACCATCGGGGTTGGTGTTAAACCTAAATAATTGTTATTTGGTGTTTGCGTTGAGCATGGACATGATTAGATTATGTTCATCACAATGCGGTTATTCATTTAAGGAGAATAATGGTTACTCTGTTTATTTGAATAATACCTTCAATGGTCTTACACCTAAAATGAATGGTTTATTGAATCCCGATCGTAGTGATACACATGTTCATGCCAAAAGATATAAGATAGTAATGATAGTACCACATACTTGTGGCACTGCAATTTTAGTCACAATGGTATAAAACGCATGAAGAAGCTCCATGTTGATGGATCTTTGGACTCGCTTGATTTTGAATCACTTGAGACATGCAAATCATACCACATGAGCAAGATGACTGAAAGGCCTCATTTTCAGTAAGATGGAACAAGAAAGCAACTTGTTGGAAGTAATACATCTTGATGTGTGCAGTCCAATGAGTGCTGAGGCATGTAGTGGATATCGTTATATTCTTACTTCACAGATGATTTGAGCAGATGCTGAGTATATTTACTTGATGAATCACGAGTCTGAATTATTGAAAGGTTCAAGTAATTTCAGGGTGAAGTTGAAGATCGTCGTGACAAGAGGATAAAATATCTATGATATGATCATAGAGATGAATATCTGAATTACGAGTTTGGCACAGAATTAAGACATTGTGGAAATTGTTTCACAACTAATACAGCCTGGAAGACCATAGTGTGATGGTGTGTCCGAACATCATAACTGCACCCAATTGGATATGATGCATACCATGATGTCTCTTATCGAATTACCATGATAGTTTATGGGTTAGGCATTAGAGACAACCACATTCACTTTAAATAGGGCACCACGTAATTCCGATGAGATGACACCGTATGAACTATGGTTTAGAGAAACCTAAGCTGTCATTTCTTAAAAGTTTGGGGCTGCGACGCTTATGTGAAAAAGTCTCAGGCTGATAAGCTCGAACCCAAAGCGGATAAATGCATCTTCATAGGACACCCAAAACAGTTGGGTATACCTCCTGTCTCAGATCCGAAAGCAATAGGGATTGTTTCTCGAATCGGGTCCTCTCTCGAGGAAAAGTTTCTCTCGAAAGAATTGAGTGGGAGGAAGATAGAACTTGATAAGGTTGTTGAACCTTTACTTCAACCAGAGAGTAGCGCAGCACAGGAAAAATGTTTCTGTGGCACCTGCCTCAGTTGAAGAGAAAGCTAATGATGATGATCATGGAGCTTCAGATCAAGTTACTATCGAACCTCATGGGTTGACAAGGGTGTGTACAACTTCTAAGTGGTAACCCTGTCTTAAAGGTCACGTTGTTGGACAACGATGAACCTATGAGCTATGGAGAAGCAATGGTGGGCTCGGATTCCGAAAATTGGCTCGAGGCCATAAAATCTGAGAGAGGATCCATGTATGAAAACAAAGTGTAGACTTTGGAAGAACTACTTGATGGTCGTAAGGCTATTAGGTACATGTGGATTTTAAGAAGAAGACGGACATGGACGGTAATGTCATCGTCTATGAAGCTCGACTTGTGGCGAAGAGTTTTTCACAAGTTCAAGCAGTTGACTATGATTAGATTTTCTCACCCGTAGCGATGCTTAAGTTCGTCGGAATCATGTTAGCATAAGCTGCATTTATGAAATCTGGCAGATGGATGTCAAAACAAGTTTCCTTACCAGTTTTCGTAAGGAAAGGTTGTATGTGATACAATCAGAAAGGTTTTGTCGATCCTAAGGATGCTAAAAGGTATGCTAGCTCCAGCGATCCTTCCATGGACTAGAGCAAGCATCTTGGAGTCGGAATATATACTTTGATGGAGTAATCAAAGTTTATGGGTTTATACAAAGTTTGTTAGAAACTTGTATTTACAATAAAGTGAGTGGGAGCACTACAACATTTCTGATAAGTATATGTGGATGACATATTGTTGATCCGAAATGATGTAGAATTTCTGGAAAGCATATAGGTTATTTGAAAGGTGTTTTTCAATGGAAAACCTGGATTAAGCTACTTGAACATTGAGCATCAAGATCTATAAGGATAGATAAAAACCGCTTAATGGTACTTTCAAATGAGCACATACCTTGACATGATCTTGAAGGTGTTCAAGATGGATCAGCCAAAGAAGGAGTTCTTGCCTGAGTTGTAAGGTATGCAGTTAAGACTTAAAGCTCGACCACGGCAGAAGAAAGAGGAAGGACGAAGGTCGTCCCCTATGCTTTTGTCATAGGCTCTATACGGTCTGCCATGCTGAGTACCGCACCTGATGTGTGCCTTGCCACATGTCTGGCAAGAGGGTACAAAGGTGATCTAGGAGTAGATCACCAGATAGCGGTCAAAATTATCCTTAGAGGAATAAGGATATGTTTCTCGGTTATTGTTGGGGATATTACTGCTGGGCGTAAACCGGCCTATCTGGGCCGGGTCAACTTCATCAGTAGTTCCAGAAGTGATAAAGCCCAAGAAGGCAGATGAGGGCCTAAGGCCCGTAGCCGGTTCAAGACTTGTAGCTGTAAACCGGAATTTGTATATAAACTTGTACTGTAAGTTAGGAATAAGGAGAGACCAACTCGGATACGGATATCGACTGGTTGGGACTCTGTGAACCGACGGGTGTCACCCGTGTATATAAGGGGACGACCCGGCGGTGGTTCAAGGACAACAGACAACAACTCGAGACATAGGCGAAGCTTGTTTGCTCCCTAGTCATCGAAACCCCATCAATTCCATCTCAACTAGACGTAGGCTTTTACCTTCATCGAAGGGGCCGAACTAGTATAAACTCTCTTGCGTCCTTGTGTCCGCTTTAACCCCTTCAAGCTAACCAGTCGCGATGGCTCCACGACTAAGTCCTTTCTCTAGGACATCTGCCGTGACAAAACCATGACAGTTGGCGCCCACCGTGGGGCTATCGCACGATGGTTTCCGGTTCTTGGAGGGCCGCTTTGAAGGACTCGAGGGCTACGCTGTAGGCCGGATGACTAAGAGTCGTCGCAGCAAGCTCTACATCGACGACGCAGGCTGGGGCCCCGAGGCCGGCTCAATTGAGTACGGGTACCGGGTCCCCTTTGGTAGCATTCACATTTTCATTGGCAAGATCGGTGAACCGGGCCCTGAGCCGAACATCTGCACCGACCTCGTCGAGACGGCTCAGCGTGCGCGATCCGCCCGGGTTAAACCGGCCATGAAGCGTGCCTTCATAGGAGTCATCCATGGAGGAAGTTATGAGGACGGATCGGAATTTTGCGGCGCGACCGTCGTTTATTCCGGTGATGAATCTTCGACCGGAGAAACCGAATCTCTTTATCAGCTGCAAGATGGCCAGATTGGGAGCTGTTCCGATGGCGACAGTATTCCGGACCCCTCTGATCTGCCCAACCGGGTTGGAATATTCATGGCCGAAACACAAGCAGTGCTTCATTCTTCGACAGCTGCGGCAACGATCTCCGGTTCAGCAGCGGCGACGGCTGCCGGCGCAGGAGGCCCTGTGCGCCCGCCGGCTCAGGTTCTATCAGAACTATTTGATGCGTTGGCTGTGCTTATGGCGGAAGTTAATTCGCCAGATCAGGACGTTCACAATGCAGAGATTGCAAAGGTAAAGGAACAGATCACCCAGGCCAAGGCAGATCTGGCGGCTGAGGACACCAAGATGGCCGCAGAGCGGGCCGCTTTAGATGCACAGGCCTACAGGCTTATGTTGGACCAGAGCGCGTCGCATGAAGTCATGAGGAGGAAGCACCGATCCCGCTTACCTTCGGTTTTCGAGGCCAGAGACCTTTTCAACACTCCAGGACCAAGAGCCGGCAATCCGCTGGAGGGAGACCGGGCAGAAGCCCCTGGGACCGGTGCACCGGTTCAGCCTCGTCAGATGGACCCGCCTCGTCAAAACACCGTTATACCTCAGGCTGCTTTAACACCTCCGGGTAACTACTCCAACCCAATGGACAATCTTGTTGCCGCTGCTGCACGGCTAGAGGCCATTCCAATTGAAGGTGACTCGCCGCAGGAAGTAGAGACGCGACGGGTCAAGGAACTTCTGAGGACAGCTTTGGCCCAACAGGAAGCGTACTCGTACAGCCGCGACCGGATCCACTCGACCCCCCGTCCAAGCCGGATCTATAGCAGACATATGGACGAACCAGCAGTGTCGAGTAATGAACAACATGGAGCACCCCGTGACAACAACCCGGCAGGTGGTGCTGATAACGCTCAGGGAGTAGTGGACCGGGCCCGCGCGCGTTCGTCCAACATGCGCTTGGCAGCTCACGCCGGTTCGTCCAACCACCTTGACTGAACCTGGTGTTACTTCTAGTTCTTTGGGGGTGCCTTGCCTTATCCCCGCTTTACGCAACATGCGCTTGCCCAAGGATTTCAAAGGCCCGCGCAAGGTACCAAATTACATGGTGGATCAACCTCCGGAGACATGGGTGGAGAGCTATGAGATGACCATGGAGATGCTTGATGTGGATGACGCGGCGTGTGCGAAATACTTCACCATGATGCTTGAAGGAACGGCCCGTACTTGGTTAAAAAGCTTGCCGACTAATTCTATCAGTTCATGGGCCCAATTACGAGCCCGGTTTATCAGCAATTTCAAAGATACCTGTAAACAGCCTATGTCGATAGTGGACTTAGCTGCATGCGTCCAGGAGGAAGGAGAATCAACGGCTCATTGGGTGCGCCGGGTTTCACAAGTGTTGCACTCCTCAGACCACATCAACGCTGACACCGCAGTATTAACCCTAGAAGGCAACTGCTGGTTTGGGCCCCTGAAGCTGAAGTTGGGACGGATGAAGCATCATTGCACCGACATGGGGACCCTCATGGCCGCTTTGGTGAAATATGCTGATTCTGATAGTACCAAGGATCCCGAATCTGATGATGACAAGACAGGGAAAGGGAAGAAGAACAACAGCTCCAAAGGTCAGCAGCATCACTGGTCAGGCAATGGTGGAGGAGGCAAGCTTAAAGCGGATGGTAACATAGACTTTGTGGCTAATACCAACGCACAGGACAATGGCCAGCGACGCAAGGGTAGGCCAAAAAATCATAATGGAGCACCCAACCCTAACCCAAACCGCCTAAACTATCTGCTAAGCCAGCCCTGTCCAAGACATGGGACGAAGGAGGCGCCAGCAAACCACCTTTGGAAGGATTGCTTTATTATGCAGGAGTTCAAGAATTCTAATAAATTCCGGTATGATCACGAATCTGGCGGTGGTTCAGGATCCGAGCCGGGTTACGGTGGAGGAAGTTCCGGTTCAGGATTCAATGGTAATCCGGGCGAACATAATGGTCAAAATAGTCAGAACAACCAGGGTGGTTACAACCAACAGCAGCAACAGTCAGGTTACCAGAGCAACCCAAAGCAGTTGAGTAATGGGCAGTACCATGTCTTCACCACTAGCTTGGACAAGCGAGACCGGAAGGTTCAGAGGCGGGCGGTCAACTCTGTTGAACCGGCCATACCCCGTTATCTACGTTGGTCTGAACAGCCAATCATATGGAGCAGAGAAGATCATCCTCCCCAGGTCGATAATCCGGGTCAGTTGGCTCTGGTGGTGGCGCCTCAGGTGGGAGGTTACAAGTTCACCAAGGTACTCATGGATGGAGGGAGCAGCATTAACATCCTGTACTATGAGACCTTCCGTCGTATGGGACTAACAGATAAGAATCTCAAACCGTCTAATACAGTATTCCACGGTGTAGTGCCTGGCAGATCAGCATATCCCGTTGGTAAGATAGCTCTGGAAGTGGCCTTTGGGGATGATCATGATTCCAGGTCGGAGACATTGACGTTTGAAGTGGTGAAAATCCAAAGTCCATATCATGCCCTGTTTGGGCGACCGGCCTACGCCAAGTTTATGGCTCGACCCTGTTATGTATATTTGCAGCTCAAGATGTCGGGTCACAAGGGGACAATAACGGTTCACGGAAGCCGCAAAATCACTTTGGAATGTGAGGAAGGAGATGCGGCTTATGCAGAGTCGGTTTGTGCCACCGAGGAGTTGAAGTACTATAAAGACAATGTTGATCCGGCGGACATGACTCCGTTGAAAAAGCCAACTACGGAGCATGATCCGGCCCTGAAGTTCAAATCGGCAGTAGAAACTAAGCTTGTTGACTTCGTACCTGGCGATTCGTCCAAGCAGTTCAGCATCAGTGCCAACTTGGATCCGAAATAGGAAAGCGCGCTCATCGAGTTCATCCGTGAGAATCGGGACATTTTTGCATGGAAGCCCTCTGACATGCCAGGTGTACCGAGGCAACTCGCTGAGCACACACTTAATGTGGATCCTAAATATAAACCGGTGAAACAGTTCCTCCGCCGGTTTAACGAAGAAAGACGCAAGGCGATTGGAGAAGAGGTAGCCAGGCTCTTAGCAACTGGCTTTATTGTTGAAATTTTTCACCCTGAGTGGCTTGCCAATCCGGTGCTGGTCCTCAAGAAAAACGGCACCTGGCGCATGTGTGTGGATTACACAGATCTTAATAAGGCTTGTCCAGCAGATCCTTTTGCCCTCCCCCGTATTGATCAAATTATTGATGCTACGGTGGGTTGTGAGCGTTTAAGTTTTTTCGATGCGTATTCTGGCTATCATCAGATCAAAATGGCAGTTAAGGACCAGGAGAAGACATCATTTATAACTCCCTTTGGAGCCTTCTGCTATGTGTCTATGCCCTTCGGGCTCAAGAGTGCCCAGGCAACTTATCAACGGTGTGTATAAAATTGTCTTCACAAGCAAATCGGCCGTAATGTACATGCTTACATGGATGATATCGTGGTTAAGTCTAGGGAGAAGGAGACTTTGATTGCTGATTTGAAGGAAACCTTTGATAACCTGAGGACATACAAGATGATGCTTAATCCGGACAAGTGTGTCTTTGGTGTACCGGCGGGCAAGCTATTGGGTTTTCTGGTGTCCAACAGGGGAATTGAGGCTAATCCGGAGAAGATCACGGCCATCACCTCCCTGGCTAAGCCAAAGTGTATCAATGATGTTCAACGACTGGCCGGCTGGATTGCAGCATTAAGCCGGTTTATCAGTCGTCTTGGTGAGAAGGCGATCCCTTTGTATCAGATGTTGAAAAAGACGGATCAGTTTGCCTGGAGTTCCGCCGCTGATGAAGCGTTTGAGGACTTAAAGCGACAATTGGCCAATCCGCCGGTGCTCACCACTCCCATTGACAAGGAGCCATTGCTGCTATATGTTGCTGCCAATGCTCGGGCGGTCAGCATGGCTATTGTGGTGGAGCGAAAGGAGGCAGGCAAGGAGCATCCGGTTCAACGACCGGTCTATTATATCAGCGAGGTGCTAATCGAGTCCAAACAAAGGTATCCGCATTGGCAGAAGCTGGTGTATGGAGTTTTTATGGCAAGCCGGAAGCTTAAACAATATTTCCAAGGGGACCCAATTACGGTGGTCAGTTCTGCTCCTTTGGGAGATATCATCCAGAACCGGGAAGCAACTGGCCGGATTGCAAAGTGGGCCATAGAGCTAGGGCCGTACGGTTTGAAGTATGTGCCTCGGACAGCGGTTAAGTCTTAAGCACTTGTTGATTTCATCAATGATTGGACGGAAATGCAAGCACCTGGAGAAAAGCCGGATCACACGTATTGGACCATCCATTTTGACGGATCCAGGCAGTTGGAAGGCTCGGGGGCTGGAGTCGTATTAAGTTCCCCACGAGGTGATAAGTTTTGTTATGTTCTCCGCTTAATGTTCCCTTGTACTAACAATGCAGCTGAGTATGAAGCCTTGCTCCATGGTCTCCGGATGGCTAAAGAGATGAATCTAAGTCGAGTTAAGTGCTTCGGTGACTCGGACCTTGTGGCTCAGCAAGTGTCGGGCACTTGGGACTCCAAGGACCCACTCATGGCAGCATATCGTCGGGAGGTGGATACTGTTGCAGGTTATTTCAAAGGCTATCAGGTGGACCACGTGGACCGGCGGAAAAATGAAGCGGCGGACGCTTTAAGCCGGCTGGGCTCTCAGCGCAAACCGGTCCCGCCCAATGTTTTTCTGGATGTGCTGCACAACCCGTCGGTCAGGATCCCTGGTGAAGAGGATTTGGCTATTCCTGATCCGGAGGCTCAATTGGTGGCAGCTCTTCATGTTATTCCGGATTGGACGCTTCCTTATCTGGCGTACAAGAACCGGGGCGAGTTGCCAAAGGATGAGATTCTGGCCCGGCAAATAATCCGGCGATCCAAGTCCATGGCTATCATCAACGGCGAGTTGCATCATTGCAGTGTATCAGGAGCTTTTCAACGCTGCGTGTCTCCTGAAGAAGGCCGTGAAATTTTGCGTGAGATCCACGAAGGAGATTGTGGTCACCACGCCGGTTCAAAGTCTCTGGTGGCTAAAGCGTTTCGCCATGGCTTCTATTGGTTAACTGCTCATGCTGATGCGGAGGATCTGGTCAGACGATGTGATGGTTGCCAAAGGTTTTCAAGACGTGCTCATGTACCGGCTCAAGAATTGAGAACGATTCCAATTACTTGGTCGTTTGCGACTTGGGGGCTGGATATGGTTGGGCCTTTCAAAAGGTCCAAAGATAAGAAGACCCACCTCCTGGTGGCGGTTGACAAGTTTACAAAGTGTGTGGAGGCAAAACCTGTTAGCAAGTGTGATGCGGCCACGGCGGTTCAGTTCATCAAAAAGGTGATTTTCCGGTTTGGCTTTCCGCACAGTATTATCACAGATAATGGTACCAATTTGTCCAAAGGTGCTATGAAGGAGTTCTGCGAACGGGAGCACATCCGGCTCGATGTTTCATCAGTGGCACATCCACAGTCCAATGGTCAAGCAGAAAGAGATAATCAAGAGATCTTGAGAGGCATCAAGCCCCGACTCATGGTTCCTTTGCAGAGAACGCCAGGTTGTTGGGTAGAAGAATTACCATCTGTGTTATGGAGCATCAATACAACACCCAACAGATCAACAGGATATACACCGTTCTTCATGGTTTATGGAGCGGAGGCGGTTCTCCCTAGTGATATCCGTCATGATTCACCTCGTGTGACGGCTTATATTGAAGCGGACAATGAGACAGCACGGCAAGATGCTTTGGACCGGTTGGATGAAGAGCGTGACATCGCAGCCGCCCGATCGGCGATTTACCAGCAGGATCTTCGTCGTTATCACAGTCACCGAGTCAGAACCAGAACCTTTCAGGAAGGATATTTGGTGCTTCGGCTCATCCAAGATCAGACTGATATGCATAAGCTATCCCCACCTTGGGAGGGGCCTTTCGTGGTCAGCAAGAATCTGCACAATGGGTCGTACTATCTGATCGATATTCGAGAGCATAAATACTCACGCACATCAGAGGAGGAGGCCAACAGGCCATGGAACATAGCTCATCTTCGGCCTTACTATACCTGAGCCATTGGCTATACTTGTGTACATATTATGACAATGTATATAGTATGATTAAATATAATAAACCGGAATCTCAGCTAAAGCGGGGTATCTGTTCTTTTACATCATGTGAGGTTACATGGAGTTGCTCTAAAGCGGCCTCCGGTTTACCCCTTGAGTTCGCTTTTTAAAAGCATCATATCACTTGGGGGTTTGGTCGTGTCCGAACCAATACCATGCCTCTTGATAGGCGAGAGCCACCAGATCACTTGGGGACTTGGTCATGTCTGAACCAGTCATGCCTCTTGATCGGCCTAAGGCCACAGTATCACTTGGGGGCTTGGTCGAACCCGAACCATGACCATGCCACTTGATCGGCATAAATGCCACGGTTTCATTTGGGGACCTGGCTGACTAGAACCATAGTTACACCTAACGGGAGCTTGGTCGTGTTCGGCCATGGTAACACCATCTGATCAACTCAAATAAACCTTTTTTTGCAACGGTTTTGTCATTGCACTTGATTTACACTTTTCTTTGAAGGGGTTTTTTTGGTTTTTTTATTGCGTTTTTTAAACCGATAAAGTTTTTTAACCAATCAATTGACAGAACACAGTTCACGTCAATCCGGAGATTTTTTGCCCGGTTTGGTCCTTGTTGTTAACATCCTCTTATGGAGTAACACGGTGTTTATTATAACCCGGCACGGTTTACCTGGTAAACCAGCGTCATATATGTACAGGAGCTGTTATCTCCTCCAACAGTGTGGGTTTGCAAAACTCCGCTTCAAGATTGGCCAAGCCAACTTCATGTTCAACGAGGGCAGGTATTATGTATCACAAAAATTTGGTCATATACTTAAGAATTTTTTTTGGATGTTTTGACTTCTTATATGCAGACATCATATTCCGCCGGACGGTACAACCGCGGTGGCACTTGAAGAGTTTTTTATTGCAGAAGGTGCTTTGGAAAGTTCATCACCACAGGAAGAACAAATTATGCACGAAGGCATATCAACATCAAAAGTATCAGCTAGCTTATTACAAGGCAACACGGTGCCCATAATAATATCATTGTTTTTCGCCAAGGAGAGGCAGTTTCAAAACCAGATTCCGGTTCAAGCTTGGTCACCAGCTTGGCCTGATGGTTGTGGGTCACCCTGTACCGCTTCAGCCTCCGTTTCTCTACCCAGTGGCTGGAAATCAACAGTTGTCCAGTCGATTCCCATTAATGCTTGAAAAACAGCTTCATCGTGGATCAGCAATGACAGGTCAATATCAGGAGCGTAAGTGTGCTTACGGATTGGAGGGATAAGATTTTCCGAGTCATGAATTGGGGCAGCTATTCGCTTGTTCTGATTATCATATTGAGCTTGATAACGAGACAAGTCTACTTCTTCAGCCAGTTGACAAGCTAGCGGACGCACCTCCCGGTTTATGGCTCGCTGATCCGCCTCACTAAATTCTGACCCATCTTCTTTCAAGCTGGGATAGCCCTGAGCCGCTTCAACATGATCAAAATCCGGCACCCAGGCTTTTGCCCGCATTAAGGCATTGATCGCACCGGTTTGAGCAGCAGATTTCTTCAGCTCTTCAAACCGGGCGGGAAGCACGGATAGTTTCCTCAGGGTATCTTGAATCAAAGTGGGTGCCGGTTTGTTGTGAGATGCGGTACAGATGATCCGATGTGCGCCAGTATACAGCTGTTCGACCAACGTGTAGACGGCTTTCAATTTTTTCCGCACATCTGAACCCAAGTGACCAGTGCGTGTCCCTGAAATATCATAAGGGTTAAACCGACAGCTCTGTAAGAAGGCCGAGTCAATTCAGAAGTCAAACTGACTTACCAAAGATAAAAGTGGTCATAGTATGCACGTGTCGCTTTATACTGGTCAATTCATACGCCACCGGTTTTAGTGCAGCCTCGGCATCCTCTGCTCGTTTGATTAAAGTGGATTTTGCAGTGGCCCAATCCGCATGTTTCTTCTTGAAACTCTCCTTAAGCTGCTCCATGGCGCTTAAAGCGCTGGTTAATTCCTCTTTTGCTTTGGAGGTTTTAGCTTGTTGGGTTTTCAGGTTTTCTCGGAGGTCGGCGATTTGGTTTTCTTTCGTCTTTAGCTCAGCCTGCATGCAGACAATTATATGATTCAACAAAACAGTACAAGGATTGAAGTACCAACCACATAACAAGTTACGCACTTGGCACTTGGGGGCTAATGCATATTCGATCTTCATCTTTCAATTGCTTACAAAGTCCCAAGATCAATACAAGTATTCAACTTGGCACTTGGGGGCTAATGGCTATTTGCTCGTATATATTCTGATGCGGCAATTTCAATTACTTAAAGTACCGGTTTAACTACGCTAAGTTGAACCGGCCCTTGGGCGCTACATCAGCGAATTTCAAAGCATCAAGATTTATATTAGTAAGTCCCGGTTTGAAAGAATATTACAAACCGGCCCTTAGGGGCTAGGAGAGTCAGCAAGAATGGAAGCATACAAGCAGGAAGGAGCATATGGAAGTTACCTCATATTTATCTTTCATCATATTAACCAGACCGGCTTCATAGTCGCGACTGGTATACAACCAATTCAGATAGCCGGAATGGATATCTTGGGCGTTCAGAGCAGCATAAGTCGTCAGATCAGCGTTCCACTTGCCTTTGCCAAAGGCAGCAAATTCTTCCTTGGCAGAATGTTTGGACAAAGCGACAGGATTGCTTGGCTCAGTATGGCCAGTGCCAGTAATGACAACCTCATCATCCTGGGTACTGCCGGTTTGCACTGGGGCTGTTGGCTTGTCAGTAGGTTTTGCTGGACCGGTGGAGCTTTCAATCCGGATGGAGTCTGTGGGCTGATTGACAGGACCTGAGGCATCAGCAGGTCTCTCTTCAGCAATAAGATCGTCGTCTTGCTGCGGTGGATCGTTGGGTATATCCTCAGGAATAGCCGCTTCAAGATCAGGTGTCTTGCCTGGCTCAAGAACGGCATCTTCTTCGGTCGCTTTGTCCAGGCGGGCCTTCTTGCTTGGCCTAGGTTTGGCTCTGAGAAGAATAACAAAATCAAATACAGCATATGTTCTAAGGCGATGTACTGCAAATATCACAATAAGTGTAGCTTACCCAAGCACCATTTTGAGCGCTGGCAGCTGAGTAGCCGATGACTCGCCAGAAGATGAGTGGGAAGTAACCTGGTAATCGGAGTCAGACGGATTAAGAGGTTAACGAAAGCATCCCGCTTTAGGACAAGCACTGACAAGCAAATTAGAGACCTCTGAATGGCGTTTCCGAACCGGACTGTTCGGTAAGCCGGCGGAGGTAACTACCTGGCCGCTGTGCCGGGTTGTGCAACGAGCTTCGTGTTGTTGGGTCTTCATAAGAAATTTAGGATCCAGATAAGCAAGAGGATGAGAAAATTTAACTTTCCGGTTTGCCTGACGGATTTTTTGTGAAGGCAAAGTTTCTGAATCAGAAGAGAGAATAATTACCTCTGCAACATCCGCGTGGCTGGCTTCGGCATCATCCTGACAAATATCATCATCAATAAGATGCATGAAAAATAAACCAAGTGAGTCAAGCTCTACCTCAAAGTCCGGATCATCATCAGGGGCCGGATTAGAAGATGTCGTGGTTCTTTTCCTGTGGGCGGTCTTCTTCACAGCTTTAGTCTTTTGCCGAGTTGCTCTTTCCGGTTTGGCTGGTTTTTCTGGTTTCTCCTGCGGCAGTATTTTGCTCCAAAATGGATCATTGCCCTGATTACACATACACTGATATTAAACAATGACCAGACATATCAATAAACATATTCAGCAAAGAGAAAAATCAAAGTCTTACAGCTGGCGGTTTATTGGTGGCACAGAAGGGAAGCAGGCCGGTTTTAGCGCAGACGTGTTCCGGTTCATTCATCATCTTATTCACAGCTTCTGTGATTTCTTCATCGGAGAGCTGGATTTTTGAATGTCGCAGTGGGTCATCAACACTGTCAGTATACTCGCACATCAAACCGGAGCACTGACTAAGGGGCAGTATGCTCCATGATATCCAACAGCGAGCGAGATCAACCCATGTTAAACCGTTGGCCATAAAGGCTCTGAGCTTTGACAGTTGGGGAGCATATTTGCTTCTCTCCTAGGCGGTCAATCTTTGAGGAAAAGGGTGTGTATTGCTGAGCCGTTCCGGACGAAAGCCAGGCAAGGGATTCTCACCAACAGGGGAGGTGTCTTTGCAGTAGAACCATGTCTGATTCCACTCTTTAGGGTGGCTGTGTAGCTTGGCGTGAGGGTATGTGACCTCTTTCCTTTTCTGAATTGCCACGCCACCCAACTCCGTATTAGAGCCATCAGTAAATTCAGTACGGCGGTTTAAATGGAAAAGGTCTCTGAACAATTCCACTGTGGGCTCCTCTTGAAAGAACACCTCACAGAGCACTTGGAAGTGACACATATTTGTAACAGAGTTGGGGCCAGTGTCTTGTGGATGGAGTTGGAAATCGGCTAAAACATCCCGGTAAAATTTAGAACCGGGCGGCTTAAAGCCCTGGGCTAAGTGATCTACGAAAACAACAACCTCTCCTTCTCGAGGTGTGGGAGGGCATTCTTTGCTAGGAGCCCTCCAATGGATGGTATCTTTGCTGCCTAAAGCGCCAATCAGGACTAAATTGTCCAGTTTAGCCTCTATGATGCGAGAAGGAACCCAATTGCACTCATATACTTGCTTGGCCATGATGGAATCTACAAGGTAGAAGATCCCGGTTCAAAAATGTATTTGATCAAGGTACGTTGGTATATGCACTGTTAAACCGGAGATAGAACTATCTGAACCGGAGTTTCATGAAGCAACCAACATCTGGCGGTTCAACAAGGGGACTAATGGCATATACCGGTTTGGAAAAAAATTCTATAAGGTTAAACCGCCTGATCTAAGCATTGAAAAGCTGAGATTGCGGATGGACAAGTACACAGAAACAGGTTTCACAAGATTTCTTTACGGCATTGGATCTGAAGCAAGTTCAGAAAAGAGATAAATACTTAGAAGTTCAAAAGGAGCAGTACTGAACCTATAAGCAAAGCGTTCATATAGATCTATAGTTTTGAGATGCATAAGTGAAGGCGAAGGTCAAACAACTATCATTGCACAGAATAAAGATTTGCGGATTCATCTAAAAGATCTGTCGCAGGAGCAAGAAGCAGACGATGAATACGGAAGAACTGTGAAACCCTAAAACAGATCTGCGGGGGAAAGGATAGCAGGTTTACCGGAGCTGCGGAAGACGCGGAAGGTGGCCGCGATGCTCTGGTGCGCCCAGGTTGATGCAGCGGCCAAGGTTGAGGTAGAGGTCGATGGTGGTGGCGGAGCTCTGAAGTCAGGCGATGCAAGGAAGACGAAGCAGAAGGGGAAGAAGGGAAAGAGAAAGGAAATGACCCTTCGGTCCTATTTATAAGGCAAAAGACATGTGTCAGGCGCGACAATCAAGGGGCCACGAAACGGAGCTGTCGCCTCGATTTCCGCAGATATGTTAAATAAAGAAGCATAATGGATATCTTCGTTATGACAGGTGACGTCACTCCGGTTTACAGTAATCAGAGAAGATGACATCATGGCGATTTACCAATTCATGAGAAGACATTGAAGAGGAAGTTTTTGTTAAAGGATAGACATGAACCCGTTCAAGTCAATCTGGGGCCTAATGTTGGGGATATTACTGCTGGGCGTAAACCGGCCTATCTGGGCCGGGTCAACTTCATCAGTAGTTCCAGAAGTGATAAAGCCCAAGAAGGCAGATGAGGGCCTAAGGCCCGTAGCCGGTTCAATACTTGTAGCTGTAAACTGGAATTTGTATATAAACCTGTACTGTAAGTTAGGAATAAGGAGAGACCAACCCGGATACGGATATCGACCGGTGTTGGGACTCTGTGAACCGACGGGTGTCACCCGTGTATATAAGGGGACGACCCGGCGGCGGTTCAAGGACAACAGACAACAACTCGAGACATAGGCGAAGCTTCTTTGCTCCCTAGTCATCGAAACCCCATCAATTCCATCACAACTAGACGTAGGCTTTTACCTTCATCGAAGGGGCCGAACTAGTATAAACTCTCTTGCGTCCTTGTGTCCGCTTTAACCCCTTCAAGCTAACCAGTCATGATGGCTCCACGACTAAGTCCTTTCTCTAGGACATCTGCCGTGACAAAACCATGACAGTTATGGAGGTGATAAAGAGTTCGACGTAAAGAGTTACGTCGATGCAAGCTTAACACCTATCCGGATAGCTCTGAGTAGAGATACCGGATACGTATAATGGAGCAACAATTTAGAATAGCTCCAAGTAGAACCGTTATTTGAAATGGCTCCAAATATAGCGTAGAGATTTGCAAAGTACATACGGATCTGAATGTGACAGACCCGTAGACTACAACCTCTCTCACAAGTAACATGATCAAACCCAGAACTCATTGAGTGTTAATCACATCGTGATGTGAACTAGATTATTGAACTCTAGTAAACTCTTTGGATGTTGGTCACATGGCGATGTGACCTGTGAATGTTAATCACATGGCGATGTGAACTAGATTATTGACTCTAGTGCAAGTGGGAGACTGTTGGAAATATGCCCTAGAGGCAATAATAAATTGGTTATTTCCTTGTTCATGATAATATTTTATTATCCATGCTATAATTGTATTGATAGGAAACTCAGATACATGTGTGGATACATAGACAACACCATGTCCCTAGTAAGCCTCTAGTTGACTAGCTCGTTGATCAATTGATGGTTACGGTTTCCTGACCATGGAAATTGGATGTCGTTGATAACGGGATCACATCATTAGGAGAATCATGTGATGGACAAGACCCAATCCTAAGCCTAGCACAAAGATCGTGTAGTTCGTATGCTAAAGCTTTTCTAATGTCAAGTATCATTTCCTTAGACCATGAGATTGTGCAACTCCCGGATACCGTAGGAATGCTTTGGGTGTGCCAAACATCACAATGTAACTGGGTGGCTATAAAGGTACACTACGGGTATCTCCGAAAGTGTCTGTTGGGTTGGCAGGAATCGAGACTGGGATTTGTCACTCCGTGTGACGGAGAGGTATCTCTGGGCCCACTCGGTAGGACATCATCATATGAGCAATGTGACCAAGGAGTTGATCACAGGATGATGTGTTACGGAACGAGTAAAGAGACTTGCCGGTAACGAGATTGAACAAGGTATCGGATACCGACGATCGAATCTCGGGCAGGTACAATACCGCTAGACAAAGGGAATTGAATACGGGATTGATTGGATCCTCGACATCGTGGTTCATCCGATGAGATCATTGTGGAACATGTGGGAGCCAACATGGGTATCCAGATCCCGCTGTTGGTTATTGGCCGGAGAGGTGTCTCGGTCATGTCTGCATGGTTCCCGAACCCGTAGGGTCTACACACTTAAGGTTCGATGACGCTAGGGTTATAGGGAATAGATATACGTGGTTACCGAATGTTGTTCGGAGTCCCGGATGAGATCCTGGACATCACAAGGAGTTCCGAAATGGTCCGGAGGTAAAGATTTATATATGGGAAGTCCTGTTTTGGTCACCGGAAAAGTTTCGGGTGCTATCCGTAACGTACCGGGACCACCGGGAGGGTCCCGGGGTCCACCAGGTGGGGCTACCTGCCCAAGAGGGTTGCGTGGGCCAAGTGTGAGAGGGGACCAGCCCCAGGTGGGCTGGTGCTCCCCCCCCCCACCAGGGCCCAAGGCGAAGAGAGAAGGTAAAAGGGGGAAACCCTAGGCTCAGATGGGCCTAAGGCCCACCTAGTGGTGCGCCCCCCCTCTCCCCCCCTTGGCCGCCCCCCTAGATGGGATCTAGGGCTGGCCGCCACCCCTAGGGGTGGAAACCTAGGTGGGGGCGCAGCCCCTCCCTTTCCCCTATATATAGTGGGGTTTTGGGCTGCCATACACAAGAGAACATCTCCTTCTTGGCGCAGCCCTACCCCTCTCCCTCCTCGTCTCTTGCGGTGCTTGGCGAAGCCCTGCTGGAGTACCACGCTCCTCCACCACCACCACGCCGTCGTGCTGCTGCTGGACGGAGTCTTCCCCAACCTCTCCCTCTCTCCTTGCTGGATGAAGGCATGGGAGACGTCACCGGGCTGCATGTGTGTTGAACGCGGAGGTGCCGTCCATTCGGCACTAGGATCATCGGTGATTTGGATCACGGCGAGTACGACTCCATCAACCCCGTTCACTTGAACGCTTCCGCTTAGCGATCTACAAGGGTATGTAGATGCACTCTCCTTCCCCTCGTTACTAGATTACTCCATAGATTGATCTTAGTGATGCGTAGAAAATTTTGAATTTCTGCTACGATCCCCAACAGTTCAGCCACCTGATTGGAACCTACCCTTTGAAATTATGTGTGATGCTAGTGATTATGCTGTAGGTGTTGTTCTAGGGCAAAGAGTTGATAAGAAATTAAATGTTATTCATTATGCTAGGAAGACTCTAGACAATGCTCAAAGAAATTATGCTACTACTGAAAAAGAACTCTTAGCAGTTGTATTTTCTTGTGATAAGTTCAGGTCTTATATTGTTGATTCTAAAGTAACTATTCAAACTAATCATGATGCTATTAAATATCTTATGGAAAAAAATATGCTAAACCTAGACTTATTAGATGGGTTCTCTTGCTACAAGAATTTGATTTGCATATTGTTGATAGAAAGGGAGCTGAGAACCCCGTTGCAGACAACTTGTCTAGGTTAGAAAATAATCTTGATGACCCACTACCTATTAATGATAGCTTTCCTGATGAACAATTAAATGTTATAAGTACTTCTCGTAATACTCCATGGTATGCTGATTATGCTAATTATATTGTTGCTAAGTTTATACCACCTAGCTTCACATACCAGCAAAAGAAAAAGTTTTTCTATGATTTAAGACATTACTTTTGGGATGACCCACATGTTTATAAGGAAGGAGTAGATGGTGTTATTAGACGTTGTGTACCTGAGCATGAACAGGAACAGATCCTACGCAAGTGTCATTCCGAGTCTTATGGAGGACACCACGCTGGAGATAGAACTGCACATAAGGTATTGCAATCTGGTTTTTATTGGCCTACTCTCTTCAAGGATGCCCATAAGTTTGTCTTGTCTTGTGATGAATGTCATAGAATTGGTAATATTAGTAGACGTCAAGAAATGCCTATGAATTATTCACTTGTTATTGAACCGTTTGATGTTTGGGGCTTCGATTATATGGGACCTTTTCCTGCATATACACATATTTTAGTTGCTGTTGATTACGTTACTAAGTGGGTAGAAGCTATTCCAACTAGTAGTGCTGATCATAACACTTCTATTTAAATGCTTAAGGAAGTTATTTTCCCGAGGTTTGGAGTCCCTAGATATTTAATGACTGATGGTGGTTCACACTTTATTCATGGTGATTTCCGTAAAATGCTTGCTAAATATGATGTTAATCATAGAATTGCATCTCCTTATCACCCTCAGTCTAGTGGTAAAGTAGAGTTGAGCAATAGAGAGCTCAAATTAATTTTGCAAAGACTGTTAATAGGTCTAGAAATAATTGGTCTAAGAAACTTGATGATGCATTATGGGCTTATAGAATTGCATACAAAAATCCTATGGGTATGTCTCCGTATAAAATGGTTTATGGAAAAGCATGTCACTTACCTCTTGAACTAGAGCATAAGGCGTATTGGGCTATTAAAGAGCTCAACTATGATTTTAAACTTGCCGGTGAGAAGAGGTTATTTGATATCAGCTCACTTGATGAATGGAGAACCCAAGCTTATGAAAATGCCAAGTTGTTTAAAGAAAAAGTTAAAAGATGGCATGACAAAAGGATACAAAAGCGTGAGTTTAATGTAGGCGATTATGTATTGCTATACAACTCTCGTTTAAGATTTTTTGCAGGAAAACTTCTCTCTAAATGGGAAGGCCCCTATGTTATCAAAGAGGTCTATCGTTCCGGTGCCATAAAGATCAACAACTTCGAGGGCACAAATCCGAAGGTGGTAAACGGTCAAAGAATCAAACATTATATCTCAGGTAATCCCATAAATGTTGAAACCAATATTATTGAAACTGTAACCCCGGAGGAATACATAAGGGACACTTTCCGGAACGTTTCAGACTCCGAAAAGGAATAGGTATGTGGTACGGTAAGTAAACCGACTCCAAAACAATTTTTAAGGCAATATTTCTCCGTTTTGGAATATTTAGAAAAATAGAAAAATAAGTAGCAGTCCGGGAAGGACACGAGGGCCCCACGAGGGTGGTGGGCGCGCCCTACCCCCCTGGGCGCGCCCCCTACCTCGTGAGCACCTCGTGTGCCTTCCGGACTCCGTTTTCTTACACGGTACTGTTGGGGAACGTAGTAATTTCAAAAAAATCCCTACGCACACGCAAGATCACGGTGATGCATAGCAACGAGAGGGGAGAGTGTGATCTACATACCCTTGTAGACCGACAGCGGAAGCGTTAGCACAACGCGGTTGATGTAGTCGTACGTCTTCACGGCCCAACCGATCAAGCACCGAAACTACGGCACCTCCGAGTTTTAGCACATGTTCAGCTCGATGACGATCCCCGGACTCCGATCCAGCAAAGTGTCGGGGAAGAGTTCCGTCAGCACGATGGCGTGGTGACGATCTTGATGTACTACCGTCGCAGGGCTTCGCCTAAGCACCGCTACAGTATTATTGAGGATTATGGTGGAAGGGGGCACCGCACACGGCTAAGAATATGATCACGTGGATCAACTTGTGTCTCTAGGGTGCCCCCTGCCCCCGTATATAAAGGAGCAAGGGGAGGAGGCCGGTCGGCCCTATAGGCGCGCCAAGGAGGAGTCCTCCTCCTAGTAGGAGTAGGACTCCTACTAGGAGGGGGAAGGAAGTGGGGAGGGAGAAGGAAAGGGGGGCGCCCTCCCCCCCTCTCCTAGTCCAATTCGGACCAAGGGGGGAGGAGGCGCGCGGCCCACCCTGGCTGCTCCTCTCTCTCCACTAAGGCCCATATGGCCCATTACTTCTCCCGGTAGGGTTCCGGTAACCCTCCGGCTCTCCAGTTTTCTCCGAAATCACCCGAAACACTTCCGGTGTCCGAATATAGCCGTCCAATATATCAATCTTTATGTCTCGACCATTTTGAGACTCCTCGTTATGTCCGTGATCACATCCGGGACTCCGAACTAATTTTGGTACATCAAAACTCCACTCATAATGTAACTGTCATCGAAACCTTAAGCGTGCGGACCCTACGGGTTCGAGAACAATGTAGACATGACCGAGACACGTCTCCGGTCAATAACCAATAGCGGAACCTGGATGCTCATATTGGCTCCTACATATTCTACGAAGATCTTTTATCGGTCAGACCGCATAACAATATACGTTGTTCCCTTTGTCATCGGTATGTTACTTGCCCGAGATTCGATCATCAGTATCTCAATACCTAGTTCAATCTCGTTACCGGCAAGTCTCTTTACTCATTTTGTAATACATTATCTCGCAACTAACCCTTTAGTTGCAATGCTTGCAAGGCTTATGTGATGTGCATTATCGAGAGGGCCCAGAGATACCTCTCCGACAATCGGAGTGACAAATCCTAATCTCGAAATACGCCAACCCAACATGTACCTTTGGAGACACCTGTAGAGCTCCTTTATGATCACCCAGTTACGTTCTGACGTTTGGTAGCACACAAAGTGTTCCTCCGGCAAACGGGAGTTGCATAATCTCATAGTCATAGGAACATGTATAAGTCATGAAGAAAGCAATAGCAACACACTAAACGATCGGGTGCTAAACTAATGGAATGGGTCATGTCAATCACATCATTCTCCTAATAATGTGATCCCGTTAATCAAATGACAACACATGTCTATTGTTAGGAAACATAACCATCTTTGATTAACGAGCTAGTCAAGTAGAGGCATACTAGTGACGTTTAGTTTGTCTATGTATTCACACAAGTATTATGTTTCCGGATAATACAATTCTAGCATGAATAATAAAAATTTATCATGATTTGAGGAAATAAAATAATAACACTATTATTGCCTCTAGGGCATATTTCCTTCAGTCTCCCACTTGCACTAGAGTCAATAATCTAGATTACACAGTAATGATTCTAACACCCATGGAGCTTTGGTGCTGATCATGTTTTGCTCGTGGAAGAGGCTTAGTCAATGGGTCTGCAACATTCAGATCCGTATGTATCTTGCAAATCTCTATGTCTCCCACCTGGACTAGATCCCGGATGGAATTGAAGCGTCTCTTGATGTGCTTGGTTCTCTTGTGAAATCTGGATTCCTTTGCCAAGGCAATTGCACCAGTATTGTCACAAAAGATTTTCATTGGACCTGATGCACTAGGTATGACACCTAGATCGGATATGAACTCCTTCATCCAGACTCCTTCGTTTGCTGCTTCCGAAGCAGCTATGTACTATGCTTCACATGTAGATCCTGCCACAACGCTTTGTTTAGAACTGCACCAACTGATAGCTCCACCGTTTAATGTAAACACGTATCCGGTTTGCGATTTAGAATCGTCTGGATCAGTGTCAAAGCTTGCATCAACATAACCATTTACGATGAGCTCTTTGTCACCTCCATATATGAGAAACATATCCTTAGTCCTTTTCAGGTATTTCAGGATGTTCTTGACCGCTGTCCAGTGATCCACTCCTGGATTACTTTGGTACCTCCCTGCTAGACTTATAGCAAGGCACACATCAGGTCTGGTACACAGCATTGCATACATGATAGAGCCTATGGCTGAAGCATAGGGAACATCTTTCATTTTCTCTCTATCTTCTGCATTGGTCGGGCATTGAGTCTTACTCAATTTCACACCTTGTAACACAGGCAAGAATCCTTTCTTTGCTTGATCCATTTTGAACTTTTTCAAAACTTTGTCAAGGTATGTGCTTTGTGAAAGTCCAATTAAGCGTCTTGATCTGTCTTTATAGATCTTAATGCCCAATATGTAAGCAGCTTCACCGAGGTCTTTCATTGAAAAACTCTTATTCAAGTATCCCTTTATGCTATCCAGAAATTCTATATCATTTCCGATTAGTAATATGCCATCTACATATAATATCAGAAATGCTACAGAGCTCCCACTCACTTTCTTGTAAATACAGGCTTCTCCAAAAGTCTGTACAAAACCAAATGCTTTGATCACACTATCAAAGCGTTTATTCCAACTCCGAGAGGCTTGCACCAGTCCATAAATGGATCGCTGGAGCTTGCACACTTTGTTAGCTCCCTTTGGATCGACAAAACCTTCCGGCTGCATCATATACAACTCTTCTTGCAGAAATCCATTCAGGAATGCAGTTTTGACATCCATCTGCCAAATTTCATAATCATAAAATGCGGCAATTGCTAACATGATTCAGACAGACTTAAGCATCGCTACGGGTGAGAAGGTCTCATCGTAGTCAATCCCTTGAACTTGTCGAAAACCTTTTGTGACAAGTCGAGCTTTGTAGACAGTAACATTACCGTCAGTGTCAGTCTTCTTCTTAAAGATCCATTTATTCTCAATTGCTTGCCGATCATTGGGCAAGTCAACCAAAGTCCATACTTTGTTCTCATACATGGATCCCATCTCAGATTTCATGGCTTCAAGCCATTTTGCGGAATCTGGGCTCACCATCGCTTCTCCATAGTTCGTAGGTTCATCATGATCTAGTAGCATGACTTCCAGAACAGGATTACCGTACCACTCTGGTGCGGATCTTACTCTGGTTGATCTACGAGGTTCAGTAGTATCTTGTTCTGAAGTTTCATGATCATCATCATAGCTTCCTCACTAATTGGTGTAGGTGTCACAGAAACTAGTTTCTGTGATGTACTACTTTCCAATAAGGGAGCAGGTACAGTTACCTCATCAAGTTCTACTTTCCTCCCACTCACTTCTTTCGAGAGAAACTCCTTCTCTAGAAAGTTTCCGAATTTACCAAAAAAGGTTTTGCCTTCGGATCTGTGATAGAAGGTGTATCCAATAGTTTCCTTTGGATATCCTATGAAGACACATTTCTCCGATTTGGGTTCGAGCTTATCAGGTTGAAGCTTTTTCACATAAGCATCGCAACCCCAAACTTTCAGAAACGACAACTTTGGTTTCTTGCCAAACCACAGTTCATAAGGCGTCATCTCAACGGATTTTGATGGTGCCCTATTTAACATGAATGCGGCTGTCTCTAGAGCGTAACCCCAAAACGATAGCGGTAAATCAGTAAGAGACATCATAGATCGCACCATATCAAGTAAAGTACGATTACGACGTTCGGACACACCATTACGTTGTGGTGTTCCGGGTGGCGTGAGTTGCGAAACTATTCCGCATTGTTTCAAATGTACACCAAACTCGTAACTCAAATATTCTCCTCCACGATTAGATCGTAGGAATTTTATTTTCTTGTTACGATGATTTTCAACTTCACTCTGAAATTCTTTGAACTTTTCAAACGTTTCAGACTTATGTTTCATTAAGTAGATATACCCATATCTCCTTAAGCCATCTGTGAACGTGAGAAAATAACGATATCCGCCACGAGCCTCAATATTCATCGGACCACATACATCTGTATGTATGATTTCCAACAAATCTGTTGCTCTCTCCATAGTACCGGAGAACGGTGTTTTCGTCATCTTACCCATAAGGCACGGTTCGCAAGTACCAAGCGATTCATAATCAAGTGGTTCCAAAAGTCCATCAGTATGGAGTTTCTTCATGCGCTTTACACCGATATGACCCAAACGGCAGTGCCACAAATAAGTTGCACTATCATTATCAACTCTGCATCTTTTGGCTTCAACATTATGAATATGTGTGTCACTACTATCGAGATTTAATAAGAATAGACCACTCTTTAAGGGTGCATGACCATAAAAGATATTACTCATATAAATAGAACAACCATTAATCTCTGATTTAAATGAATAACCGTCTTGCATTAAACAAGATCCAGATATAATGTTCATGCTTAACGCTGGCACCAAATAACAATTATTTAGGTCTAATACTAATCCCGAAGGTAGATGTAGAGGTAGCGTGCCGACCGCGATCACATCGACTTTGGAACCATTTCCCACGCGCATCGTTACCTCGTCCTTAGCCAATCTTCGCTTAATCCGTAGTCCCTGTTTCGAGTTGCAAATGTTAGCAATAGAACCAGTATCAAATACCCAGGTGCTACTGCGAGCATTAGTAAGGTACACATCAATAACATGTATATCACATATACCTTTGTTCACCTTGCCATCCTTCTTATCCGCCAAATACTTGGGGCAGTTCCGCTTCCAGTGACCATTGCTTGCAGTAGAAGCACTCAGTTTCAGGCTTAGGTCCAGGTTTGGGTTTCTTCTCTTGAGTAGCAACTTGCTTGCTGTTCTTTTTGAAGTTCCCCTTCTTCTTCCCTTTGCCCTTTTTCTTGAAACTAGTGGTCTTGTTGACCATCAACACTTGATGCTCCTTCTTGATTTCTACCTCCGCAGCTTTCAGCATTGCGAAGAGCTTGGGAATAGTCTTATTCATCCCTTGCATATTATAGTTCATCACGAAGCTCTTGTAGCTTGGTGGCAGTGATTGGAGAATTCTGTCAATGACGCAATCATCTGGAAGATTAACTCCCAATTGAATCAAGTGATTATTATACCCAGACATTTTGAGTATATGCTCACTGACAGAACTGTTCTCCTCCATCTTGCAGCTATAGAACTTATTGGAGACTTCATATCTCTCAATCCGGGCATTTGCTTGAAATATTAACTTCAACTCCTAGAACATCTCATATGCTCCATGACGTTCAAAATGTCGTTGAAGTCCCGATTCTAAGCCGTAAAGCATGGCACAGTGAACTATCGAGTAGTCATCAGCTTTGCTCTGCCAGACGTTCATAACATCTGGTGTTGCTCCAGCAGCAGGCCTGGCACCCAACGGTGCTTCCAGGACGTAATTCTTCTGTGCAGCAATGAGGATAATCCTCAAGTTACGGACCCAGTCCGTGTAGTTGCTACCATCATCTTTCAACTTTGCTTTCTCAAGGAACGCATTAAAATTCAACGGAACAACAACACGGGCCATCTATCTACAATCAAACATAAACAAGCAAGATACCATCAGGTACTAAGTTCATGATAAATTTAGGTTCAATTAATCATATTACTAAAGAACTCCCACTTAGATAGACATCCCTCTAATCCTCTAAGTGATTACGTGATCCAAATCAACTAAACCATGTCCGATCATCACGTGAGATGGAGTAGTTTCATTGGTGAACATCACTATGTTGATCATATCTACTATATGATTCACGCTCGACCTTTCGGTCTCCGTGTTCCGAGGCCATATCTGTATATGCTTGGCTCGTCAAGTATAACATGAGTATTCCGCGTGTGCAACTGTTTTGCACCCATTGTATTTGAACGTAGAGCCTATCACACCCGATCATTACGTGGTGTCTCAGCACGAAGAACTTTCGCAATGGTGCATACTCAGGGAGAACACTTCTTGATAATTAGTGAGAGATCATCTTAAAATTCTACCGTCAATCAAAGCAAGATAAGATGCATAAAAGATAAACATCACATGCAATCAATATAAGTGATATGATATGGCCATCATCATCTTGTGCTTGTGATCTCCATCTTCGAAGCACCGTCGTGATCACCATCGTCACCGGCGCGACACCTTGATTACCATCGTAGCATCGTTGTCGTCTCGCCAATCTTATGCTTCCACGACTATCGCTACCGCTTAGTGATAAAGTAAAGCATTACAGCGCAATTGCATTGCATACAATAAAGCGACAACCATATGGCTCCTGCCAGTTGCCGATAACTTGGTTACAAAACATGATCATCTCATACAATAAAATTTAGCATCATGTCTTGACCATATCACATCACAACATGCCCTGCAAAAACAAGTTAGACGTCCTCTACTTTGTTGTTGCAAGTTTTACGTGGCTGCTACGGGCTTAAGCAAGAACCAATCTTACCTACGCATCAAAACCACAACGATAGTTTGTCAAGTTGGTGCTGTTTTAACCTTCACAAGGACCGGGCGTAGCCACACTCGGTTCAACTAAAGTTGGAGAAACTGTCACCCGCTAGCCACCTTTGTGCAAAGCATGTCGGGAGAACCGGTCTCGCGTAAGCGTACGCGTAATGTCGGTCCGGGCCGCTTCGTCCAACAATACCGCCGAACCAAAGTATGACATGCTGGTAAGCAGTATGACTTATATCGCCCACAACTCACTTGTGTTCTACTTGTGCAAATAACATCAACACATAAAACCTAGGCTCGGATGCCACTGTTGGGGAACGTAGTAATTTCAAAAAAAATCCTACGCACACGCAAGATCATGGTGATGCATAGCAACGAGAGGGGAGAGTGTGATCTACATACCCTTGTAGACCGACAGCGGAAGCATTAGCACAACACGGTTGATGTAGTCGTACGTCTTCACGGCCCAACTGATCAAGCACCGAAACTACGGCACCTCCGAGTTTTAGCACACGTTCAGCTCGATGACGATCCCCGGACTCCGATCCAGCAAAGTGTCGGGGAAGAGTTCCGTCAGCACGACGGCGTGGTGACGATCTTGATGTACTACCGTCGCAGGGCTTCGCCTAAGCACTGCTACAGTATTATTGAGGATTATGGTGGAAGGGGGCACCGCACACGGCTAAGAATATGATCACGTGGATCAACTTGTGTTTCTAGGGGTGCCCCCTGCCCCGTATATAAAGGAGCAAGGGGAGGAGGCCGGCCGGCCCTATAGGCGCGCCAAGGAGGAGTCCTCCTAGTAGGAGTAGGACTCCTACTAGGAGGGGGAAGGAAGTGGGGAGGGAGAAGGAGAGGGGGGGGTCCAATTCGGACCAAGGGGGGGAGGAGGCACGCGGCCCACCCTGGCTGCTCCTCTCTCTCTCTCCACTAAGGCCCATATGGCCCATTACTTCTCCCGGTAGGGTTCCGGTAACCCTCCGGCTCTCCGGTTTTCTCCGAAATCACCCGGAACACTTCCGGTGTCCGAATATAGCCGTCCAATATATCAATCTTTATGTCTCGACCATTTCGAGACTCCTCGTTATGTCCGTGATCACATCCGGGACTCCGAACTAACTTCGGTACATCAAAACTCATAAACTCATAATATAACTGTCATCGAAACCTTAAGCGTGCGGACCCTACGGGTTCGAGAACAATGTAGACATGACCGAGACACGTCTCCGGTCAATAACCAATAGCGGAACCTGGATGCTCATATTGGCTCCTACATATTCTACGAAGATCTTTTATCGGTCAGACCGCATAAGAATATACGTTGTTCCCTTTGTCATCGGTATGTTACTTGCCCGAGAGTCGATCGTCAGTATCTCAATACCTAGTTCAATCTCGTTACCGGCAAGTCTCTTTACTCATTTCGTAATACATTATCTCGCAACTAACCCTTTAGTTGCAATGCTAGCAAGGCTTATGTGATGTGCATTATCGAGAGGGCCCAGAGATACCTCTCCGACAATCGGAGTGACAAATCCTAATCTCGAAATACGCCAACCCAACATGTACCTTTGGAGACACCTGTAGAGCTCCTTTATGATCACCCAGTTACGTTGTGACGTTTGGTAGCACACAAAGTGTTCCTCCGGCAAATGGGAGTTGCATAATCTCATAGTCATAGGAACATGTATAAGTCATGAAGAAAGCAATAGCAACACACTAAACGATCGGGTGCTAAGCTAATGGAATGGGTCATGTCAATCACATCATTCTCCTAATAATGTGATCCCGTTAATCAAATGACAACACATGTCTATTGTTAGGAAACATAACCATCTTTGATTAATGAGCTAGTCAAGTAGAGGCATACTAGTGACGTTTAGTTTGTCTATGTATTCACACAAGTATTATGTTTCCGGATAATACAATTCTAGCATGAATAATAAACATTTATCATGATATAAGGAAATAAAATAATAACATTATTATTGCCTCTAGGGCATATTTCCTTCAGATACGTATTTTGGTCGGTAAAAATTCATTATATATTCTCCCGAAGGTTTTGACTCCCGTATCACGCAAACCTCCTCTGTTCTTGTTTCGAGCTGTTTTTCTGACAGATCTAGATTATCATGACGTCCCCAAGTGCTTCCAAGGACAAGTTCTTCGAGAAGGTCATCAACCCTTACCTCGCGGAGGTGCTGCGACACCCTCAAACCATTGAGATGCGTGATGGGTTGTTGCACATCCGCGATGTTGAGGGACCAAAGGGAACCGGGAGCGTGGAGACGAGGCTCGAAGCAATGGAGCAACAAGTTTTCAAGTGCCAGGGGATGGTGGAGCGTGGAATCAATGCTAGCCACACGATGCTCACGGAGTTCACCAACAACTACAAGCTGGATGCCAAGAACACCGAGGAGGCCATCTTCAAGCTATATGAGAAGATCGAGCACCTCCAAGCCCAAATCTATGACCTGCAAAACCAAAACTATGAGTATGAATATAGATTCAAAAGAATGAGTTTGGCTGCAGATTCGAGGATTCCAGAGACTCGATCATCCTTCTATGATGGTGAACCTATGCCTTGGAAGATGGATGACAAGCCCACATCATCAACGACACCTCCATCTTCCTCACCAACCAAGGAGATATAATCACATGGGTATGGGCACTCCCCTTGGCAACTGCCAAGCTTGGGGGAGGTGCCCCGGTATCGTATCACAATCACAACTCCTATCTTTACCGTTTTTCTTAGTTCGATCCTATTAGTAGTATCTTGATCTAGTAGAATAAAGTTTATGGCATGATCTAGTTTTGAGTTTTGCTTTACGATCTCTCTATGTAATCGAGTCCTTGAGCTATATATAATAAAGATTAGTGTTGAGTCAAGGGCTTGATTATTTTGCCATGATCTTGGGTGAATAAAAGAAAAGAGAAAAGAATAAAAAGAAACAAAAAGTTCATATTGATCTTATTGAGAGTAATGACTTCACATAGAAAGAGTATGATGATTAAAAGTTGTTGGGAGTTGGCAGACATAGCTTTGGTCATTCTTGCAATTAATAGTAAGTAATAAGGAAAGAGAGGTTTTCACATATAGATATATTATCATTGACATCTTTTATGATTGGGAGCACTCATTAAAATATGACATGCTAAAGAGTTGATGTTGGACAAGGAAGACAACGTAATGAGTTATGTCTTTCTTATATCTGAGATAAAGTATGTTGTCATGGATCCTCTAACTTGTTGAGCTTGCCTTTCCCCCTCATGCTAGCCAAATTCTCAGCACCAAGTAAAAATACTACTTGTGCTTCCAAACACCCTTAAACCAGTTTTGCCATGAGAGTCCACCATATCTACCTATGGATTGAGTAAGATCCTTCAAGTAAGTTGTCATCAGTGCAAAGCAATAAAAATTGCTCTAAATGTGTATGATTGATTGGTGTGGGAGAAATAAGATTTATACGATCTTGTGATGTGGAAGTAATAAAAGCGACGGACTGCATAATAAAGGTTCATATCACAAGGGGCAATATAAAGTGACGTTCTTTCGCATTGAGATTTTATCCATCCAACCATAAAAGCGCATGGCAACCTCTGCTTCCCTCTGCGAAGGGCCTATCCTTTATTATTATCTTCTACCTTATGCAAGAGTCATGGTGATCTTCACCTTTTCTTTTTCATTTTATCCTTTGGCAAGCTCATCATGTTGGAAAGAACATGATATATATATATATATATATATATATATATATATATATATCTAATTGGATGTAGGGGAGCATGAACCATTATTGTTGACATTACCCTTGAGGTAAAAGGTTGTGGGGCAAAACTATAAGCCCCTATCTTTCTCTGTGTCCGATTAAAACTCCGTAACCACAAGTATCGCGTGAGTGTTAGCAATTATGGAGGACTAAATGATAGTTGAGTATGCGGACTTGTTTTTTAGCTCTGACATAGACTCTTCCCAATGTTATGATAAATTGCAATTGCTTCAATGACTGAGATTATAGTTTGTCGGAGCCCAATAAGGTTTATGATTTATACTTTTGCATTGTGAATAGATCATCACTTGAACATAAGTAACCATATGAAAAAAGCTATATATGTTGCTGCTATGAGAATAATCATGATGCCTTCATGTCCGTATTTTATTTTTATCGACGCCTCTACCTCTAAACATGAGGACATATTTATTGTTATCGGCTTTTCGCTTGAGGACAAGCGAGGTCTAAGCTTGGGGGAGTTGATACGTCTTTTTTGCATCATGTTTTTATATCGATATTTATTGCATTATGGACTGTTATTTCACTTTATGTCACAATACTTATGGCTATTCTCTCTTATTTTACAAGGTTTACATAAGGAGGGAGAATGCCGGTAGCTGGAATTCTGGGCTGGAAAAGGGGCAAATATTAGAGACCTATTTTGCGCAACTCCAAAAATCCTGAAACTCCACAGAACATCTTAAAATAAATAAAGAAAAATCCTTGCCAAAGATGAAGGCCAGGGGGCCCACACCCTGCTCACGAGGGTGGGGGGCGCCCCCCCCCTAGGGCGCGCCCCCTACCTCGTGGGCCCCCTGGTGGCTCTCTGACGTCCATCTTCTCCTATATGGAGTCTTTCGATGAGAAAAAATAAGAAGGAACTTTTCGGGACGAGACTCCGCCGCCACGAGGTGGAACCTTGGCGGATCCAATCTAGAGCTCCGGCAGAGCTGTTCTGCCGGGGAAACTTCCCTCCAGGAGGGGAAAATCATCACCATCGTCATCACCAACGCTCCTCTCATCGGGAGAGGGCAATCTCCATCAACATCTTCACCAGCACCATCTCATCTCCAAACCCTAGTTCATCTCTTGCATCCAATTCTTGTCTCAAAGTCCGGGATTGGTTCTAGTAGGTTGCTAGTAGTGTTGGTTACTCCTTGTAGTTGATGCTAGTTGGTTTAATTGGTGGAAGATCATATGTTCAGATCCTATATGCACATTATTACCCCTCTGATTATGAACATGAATATGCTTTGTGAGTAATTACGTTCGTTCCTGAGGACAAGAGAGAAGTCTTGCTATGAGTAGTCATGTGAATTTGGTATTCGTTTGATATTTTGATAAGATGTATGTTGTGTAGCCTCTAGTGGTGTTATGTGAACATCGACTACATAACACTTCACCATTATTTGGGCCTAGAGGAAGGCATTGTGAAGTAATAAGTAGATGATGGGTTGCTAGAGTGACAGAAGCTTAAACCCTAGTTTATGCGTTGCTTCGTAAGGGGCTGATTTGGATCCATATGTTTCATGCTATGGTTAGATTTACCTTAATACTTTTGTTGTAGTTGCGGATGCTTGCAATAGTGGTTAACCATAAGTGGGATGCTTGTTCAATTAAGAACAACACCCAAGCACCGGTCCACCCACATATCAAATCATCAAAGTATTGAACGCGAATCATATGAACGTGATGAAAACTAGCTTGACGATATTCCCATGTGTCCTCGGGAGCGCTTTTCCTATTATAAGAGTTTGTTCCGGCTTGTCCTTTGCTACAAAAAGGATTGGGCCACCTTGCTGCACTTTATTTACTTTTGTTACTTGTTGCTCGTTACAATTTATCCTATCACAAAACTATTTGTTACCACTTATTTCAGTACTTGCAGAGAATACCTTGCTGAAAACCGCTTATCATTTCCTTCTGCTCCTCGTTGGGTTCGACACTCTTACTTACCGAAAGGACTACGATAGATCCCCTATACTTGTGGGTCATCATATATGGATAGTAGATAAAGGTATTTGTAATCTAAAATTATAAAAACAGCAAGGTAACTAATGATAAAAGTGAGCGTAAACGGTATTGCAATGTGTGGAAATAAGGCCTAGGGTTCATACTTTCACTAGTGTAAGTCCTGTCAACAATACTAACATAATTGGATCACATAACTATCCCTCAACATGCAACAAAGAGTCACTCCAAAGTCACTAATAGCAGAGAACGAACGAAGAGATTATGGTAGGGTAAGAAACCACCTCAAAGTTATTCTTTCCAATCAATCCGTTGGGCTATTCCTATAAGTGTCACAAACAGCCCTAGAGTTCGTACTAGAATAACACCTTAAGACACAAATCAATAAAAACCCTAATGTCACCTAGATACTCCAATGTCACCTCAAGTATTCGTGGGTATGATTATACGATATGCATCACACAATCTCAGATTCATCTATTCAACCAACACAAAGGACCTCAAAGAGTGCCCCAAAGTTCTACCGGAGAATCACGACGAAAACGTGTGCCAACCCCTATGCATAGGTTCATGGGCGGAACCCGCAAGTTGATCACCAAAACATACATCAAGTGAATCATGTGATATCCCATTGTCACCACAGATACGCACGGCAAGACATACATCAAGTGTTCTCAAATCTTTAAAGACTCAATCCGATAAGATTACTTCAAAGGGGAAACTCAATTCATTACAAGAGAGAAGAGGGGGAGGAGAAACATAAGATCCAACTATAATAGCAAAGCTCGCGATACATCAAGATCGTGCCAAATCAAGAACACGAGAGAGAGAGAGATCAAACACATAGCTACTGGTACATACTCTCAGCCCCGAGGGAGAACTACTCCCTCCTCGTCATGGAGAGCACCAGGATGATGAAGATGGCCACCGGATAAGGATTGCCCCCTCCGGCAGGGTGCCGAAACGGGTCTAGATTGGCTTTCGGTGGCTACGGAGGCTTCTGGCGGTGAAACTCCCGATCTATTGTACTCACGGATGTTTTTAGGGTATATGGAGATATATAGGCGGAAGAAGTACGTCAGGGGGGCCACGAGGGGCTCACGAGGGTGGAGGGGTGGGCGCGCCCCCCTGCCTCGTGACCTCCTCGCAGATCCCCCGACGTGCACTCCAAGTCTTCTGGGCTTCTTTCCTTCCAAAAATGAGTTCCGTGAAGTTTCAGGTCAATTGGACTCTGTTTGGTTTTCCTTTTCTTCGAAACCCTAAAACAGGGTAAAAACAGAAACTGGCACTGGGCTCTGGGTTAATAGGTTAGTCCCAAAAATGATATAAAAGTGTATAATAAAGCCCATAAACATCCAAAACAGTAGATAATATAGTATGGAGCAATCAAAAATTATAGATACGTTGGAGACGTATCAATACCTTCAACGTCAAATTATACAATGCAGATACATACACCTATTTTGAATGCAAAACTTGGCAAGCACTATGCAAGGCTTATGCATTTGAGCCTGATATGGTTATCACCTTTGATATTCGTCCGGAAGATGATATTGAAGGTAATAGAGACATCTGGGTCGATGTGCAGACGCCTCCAGTTCTACCATTATGTGAGTTTCTCAACCATATTATGTCTTCAATATTGTTTATTCAAAAAGAGTTGACAAGTAATTTATATTGACAGCTTATTTCCAATCAAGCAAACATGTCTGGCGCTTGATAGACAGGACCGTCCACTGTCCCGGGGCTGAACTAAACTGCGAGGAGACAAGTCATTATGTTTCATGGCTTGAGGATCTTGATGCTGTCAAGACAAATTTTTTTCCTGCACTTAGAAATGTTAGTACTCAAAATGTGCGACCAATAGTGTTCGTACTGAACTACGGTCACATATATTTAGGAAAGATGGTAAGATTTCTACTATTTCTCCTCAGTGAATCTTTGCATACATTATTTTTTAAGCTAAACTTCATTGCTAAGTATGTTACTATACGATGTTCTTCAACAGGGACTCCCGATGAATGTTGTGCCTGATTGGATCGAGACTAAAGGTACCATGAATATTGTTAGCTTACGCCCAAGATATCCTACAATGCACTTTAGTGCATTCAGGATTTCTAATAGCGAGCAATGCTTAATAGTAAAAGACCGGAGCAAAATTGTGAACGATTGCAGAGAAGTACTAGGGGGCAGCAATCAGAAGCGCAACCCACGATTAGGAGACAGGTTCATCTGCATGCTCCAATATGATGAATCAGGAAATCTATACATGTTCTATGCTATTTTACCTGAGAGAGAGCAGCAGGAGTGATTAGCTAGTTCATGCTCTTAGTACTTGTCCTCTCATGTCCGTGTTCTTCGTCCTGAACTTAATCTCAAAGAGTGATTTGCTTTTGTGGTGTTATGAACGCTTATAATATCATTACCATGTTGAACTCAATGATATCTTGGCTTCTGCTACAAGTGAATGTTTCTTCTTTAAGCTAGTGTTGGTGGTAATTAGATAGCGGTAATGACTATATGATGATTAAGTAGTGGTAATGAGACGACTATTATATGATGATTTTTAGCTAGCTATGAAAACTGTTGTTGGTGATGATATATATGATGCAAGAGTTTTTATATTAATATGATGATGATGATGATGATGAGTTATTATATCATTTATGAAAGAAATCGCAGATTAGTTTCAACTGGATGGATTCTAGCTAAGTGATCAAGTATATGCCATATCCATATTACCTCGATCACTTAATTAGGTGATCAAGTATATATAATATGGATATGGCATATACTTGATGACTTTGCTAGGATCCACATGCATCCTAGTCAAACTAATCTGCGGTACTTTCACCTAATGATTTAACAACTCATTATAATGTAAAACAATCACTAAATTAAATTGAAAACACAAAATTAAAGTAAAAAATAAAAAATAAAACCAAAACACAACTAAACATTTAGTACCGGTTGGTGTTACCAACCGGTACTAATGTCCTACGCGCCCCCGGAGCTGGCTTGTGCGACGTGGTTGCCCTTTAGCACCGGTTCGTGCTGAACCGGTACTAAAGGGGGGGCCTTTAGTGCCCACACTTTAGTGCCGGTTACCGAACCGGCACTAAAAGGCCTTATGAACCGGTGCTATTGCCCGGTTTTGCACTAGTGAACCAAACGCTACATCGATTCACTAGCCTGGCCAGGCAGAGAAATCCCACCATCTCGCGTCCACACCAGGCACCATCCGGCTTCCTAGATGGGGGTGGGCACGAGGGCCAGGGCGGGAACCAAACTGGCTCTAAAGCCTTGGGGTCCTTGCCCACCCCCATCGTTGGAGGGACAAATGAAAGAAGAGGGGGCCTCCAGTCTCTTGCAAGGGTGGAGGGTAGATCGCCGCCACCCGTGGCCGCCTAGGTCACGAGAGGGAAGTGAAAGAAAACTTTTGGTCCCTCAATAGTACCAAAACCATATACATCATTTTCGGATTTTTTTTATAAAGGGGACCCAAAAACATAATTGTGAATTCAGATTCATTAGGAGGATTTGAACCTAGACAGTGGAATTATACACCCTCTTCCCCCACTAAGTGAGGTAGGCTATCTACCCGGAAAAAAAGAGTTCTTAAAACCCTCAAGATTTAGTCTTCTTACTTGCAAAAAGGATCACGAGACAAGTGAGGTAAATAAAAAACTAACACTGGAAAAAATAAACTAGCTAAAAGAAAACAGGCGGAAACCAGTTTTTTTGGCAAAGCTTAAAAAAAACATGGGAAAACCGCCAACGTAGAAGTTTACGGAACGCAAAGAAACCGAGAAAAGAAAATGAGGAAAATAGAGGGGGTGAGAGGAGGATAGAAAAATAACTAATAACTAGGTGAAATCACGAGTATCCATGGTTAATTTTCTTGAATACGTACGTTTTATTATTGTGTTCCATGGTTTTCTTGAATTTTGCCGCCAAGATCCAAAATTTCTAGAGTATTACAGTTGTTGTGCATTTGACATTCCTGTGATCTTGAGTAATTTTACTACAGTAGAATATTTATGTAACTGCTTAAATTCAAAAGGTATGACAGTTTTTTTTTTTTGAGGAAAACATAAATAAAAGGTGGTATGACAGTTGAGATGTGGTTGGAGACAAAGTAGGCCTTGGAAAGGTACGAGGGATATACTTCAAGCTTGGAAGCCCATAAGATAGGCCCATAACCACCACACTGGTGCTCGGTTGAATGATTGGAAACGAAATGCCTCCCTCGCCTGGCAGCACTATGAAAATGCAACCCCCCTTCAAAAAAAAGAAAAGAAAATGCAACCCGGCCACCGTGCAGGTCAGGTCAGGTCTCTGACTCCAAGTATCACCCACCATGAACTCAACCTGTTGGACGGAACGGAATGCCTCCGCCATTTCGCCAAGTAGGGCACATCTCCTAATAATTAATTAAGTCCAGTATTATGACACGAGACTTTCCCCAGTCCGTGGGCAGTTTGGCGCTAAAGTTAGTATAATGTTGGATCATCTATTTTAAAACGGAGGGAGTAGTTATTTAGTTGAATTCTACTGAATCAGATCTTAACTTCCATTCCACCTATTCATTTGGAATGTTAATTGTGCTTGCTTCTCTAAGCAGTAAGCACTAAACCAAACGTCTGGCTTAATGAACAAAGGATAAATAAAAACATATATAGCCTGGTATGTCAGTATCTCTGATCCATGCCAAGTCACTAGAGTGAAAAAAGCACGATGAAGCATTTCAGCATACTTCACTGATTGTTAGTAAAAAAAACACATGATGCCTTTGATCAGCCTGTACTAAGGTGAAGAGACGATGAAACATTTCAGCACTATATTATGAGACCAAGAGCTAGGGGAAGATTGATCCATCATGCATTGCATTGTCAGGCAAAAAAAAATATTATGCCTTTGATCACCTACTATATATCATACGGTTCGCATATGGTAACATGCACCGCAAAATCGCGGATTGGTTGGCACCGGCTCTGTCTGTCATCATCTTCATTCTTCTTGATCTTCGCTTCCGAGCATCTGTCACCTCTTCTACTTAACTGTCATCTTGGAGCATCGGTCAGATAGTAACTCCTTCACTTTCTGAGCTATCAGAACAATGTAGCCTCTTCAGAAAGAACACATACTCTGCTCCTGACATCACTTTTGTGGGTGCTCCAAGATGCTGCTGCCTCTGGCTTAACATCATCTGCACCCATTTCTAAAGATTCTCCTTCCTTCATCACGCCGTCTTCATCGAGTCAGAGCCATCAGCTGTAGGTGTCTTTGATTCTCCTTCCTTCATGAAACCGTCATAATCAGAGCCATCAAAGAAATATCATGGTTTTATTTCATGATGGCCTAACTTAAAGGACAGACCCAGTGCTAGAATTAATTAGCACGGCCAAACTATTAATGCAAAGAGAAGGCAGTGTCTTCCTAAAAGAATGTCACACTATCATGGCCTTGCAGAGAGCAAAATAGCATATGCTTGAAATCTGGATCAACTAAAGTGCAATACGGATTCACAGAAAACATTGTAAATTAGTAACACGGAGATCCTAAAACAGGTTGGGCATTCATGTGGTGTGCTAATTAAGAAGATTAACAAAGGATGGCATGTTTAATTTCGCATAAAGGTTGTTGCCCTGATTTTCTGAAAATCTGACACATACCTATTTGTATAATTTCTGGGAAAGCGGTTGCTTTGAATCTGCTGGCGCTTTTCTTCTCTATCATGTTCATCCTTTGGATCAAGAGCAGCATGGACTCTCTGTTTGTGCCCAGAAAAAGTAGGTGGAGATGTTTTGGTTGGGTACATGTTATCCCCTGGTATAGGTCTCATTCGTCCAGGTTGGTTGGAACTTGTGCGTGCAAAGTGCAAACACACCTGGCTGCATTCACCATGATGATTTCATCCTAATTTAGAAGAGATATTTACGGATTATCAACAACAACAACAACAAGACGTGCATGTCATGCTACTATATACTACCTCTGGGTATTTTTTCGTTGTCGAGCGAATGGGAGATAACTTGGGATTGTATCTCTGAAAAAGTTGGGCCTCCCAATCATCATCAACAACTGCAAAAAGGGCACCCACGGCCCGGCGCTCCAGCGCGGGGGGGCGCGGGGGGCGGGGGGGGGGGGGGGGGGGGGGGGGGGGGGGGGGGGGGGGGGGGGGGGGGGGGGGGGGTATGCCAGCGGCGGGTTATTGCCGCCCTCGAGGTACTCCAGCACCTCGTGCAGTGAGCGGCCGGGGACGCCCCACCAGACGTGGCGCCCGTCGCTGTTCTTGACGCCGCCCCGTTCATGGACGCCAGCGGTTGTGCCTGCCGCCGCTGGAAGTAGTCCGCCCACGCCGCGTGGTTGTCGGCGGCGTACTGGGGGAGGACGCGCTACTCCTCCACCAGGGACGACCGCACGCGGTCGACCTCGGCGGCGAAGACTCCAGGGCACACGTCGACGTCGGGCACCGGAGGGGGGGGGCACCACCATTGCTGAGCCTCCACCCCGTCAGCCCGGCGCGCATGTCCGGCGGCGCTGGGATGTTGGCCTCGAACAGGAGCCACACCTCCCACTCCTAGAGCGAGCAGCGGCCGAAGCCGTTGGCCGTCACGGCGTCGCCGGAGAAGCGTTCGGCCATCGCTGGAGAGGGAAGGGAAGGGGAGGACGGGTGAGATAGCAGAGCTCGGCGGCGCGGACGGGAGAGAGCAGAGACTCGGCGGCGACTGCTTTGGGCTCGGACTGGTGTGGCCAGCGGCGGGTTTTATAGCCCGCCGTGTGTACGCGTGGCGGGAGGGGAGGCATCGCCGCGCCGCCCAGCCTTGCCATTGATTTCCCGCGGGAAACCGAGGTACTCTGGGGGAAGACGAGGCGTCGTCTCGCTGACACGGCTGGCCCGCGCCTCTTTCGCGCCAAAGCCGCTCGCCCCGGCGCCCCCCAACGCGCCGGGTTCGGCCTGGGTACGCCGGCGCCAGTTTCGGCCTAAACCGACGAAAAACGGGTTTCTGGGGACGCCACTGAGCCGATTTTTGGGCCCCGACGCGGCAAAAACACCTGGGGAGGCCCTGTTGGGATGCGGCTGGAGATGCTCTTAGTTGTGGTTCCCTAATTAAGCACGGAACTCCCTTTCTCGCTTGCACGAAACCAAATGCCTCAAAGGGGAGAGAAAAACATATCTTGGCATATCAGTATCTCTCATGATTCACTAGAGCGAAAAAAGCGCGATGAAGCATTTCAGCATGCTTCATCACTGATGGTTAGTAAAAAAAAAACATATGTCTTCTACACCCTGTTTGATTCAGCATTTTAGTACAGGCTTAGAATTTGAACATTTTACAATGGTTATCCATGGCTTAGAATTTGAACTACCAAAAGAGGACTGCTGGTAGCTTTGCAGTTACCAAGCACATGCTGTGACACCTAGTTGAGATATGCCGACTAGAGGCCCTCGGTGTCATAATACCCATTCTCTTGCAGATAGTCTTGCATATCAACGGGAAACATGGTGCTACCATGTATACTCTCATCATTAAATTTAAACGAGGCTGTATAGTCCGGTGTGTATACATGTGAACTGTTGTAATCCTGAGAATATTGCATGGAAGTGCAGGAGGTCATGGCGTCATTTCCGTAGTAGCTCTCTCTTTCAATCTTTACTGTCTGGCAAGCCATAACCTTTGCCTTCATACTGTCTTCTTCAGGGCTTGATACGGAACAAGTATTTGTGTACCCTTGTACTGGTTCCTGAGCTTTGAGCGACTCCAACTGTGCTTGCAGATTTACAACCTAAGAGAAGATTGCATGCCATCAGTTTTGCTAATATATTATCACTGTCCATGCAATTAGCAGTTTACCAAATGAAAATTCAGAAGTCAATAGAATTGTTGTTCAAGTCGGTGTGACTAATGCATAACTCACTAACCTGCTGCTGCAGAGCAAATATGTGCGCGACGCAACCATATACCGGATCATGTTGCCTGGCCTGTGCCTCGTAGGAGATGGTGACCGCAGCCTCACGGCGGTCGGTCGCCGGGAGGCTCGTGAGGAGCTTCGAGGCGTTGCTTGCACCAAACACCTTATGGATGGCGGCAAAATGTGCAGCCCCTTGCTCGTGGCAGAAGTGTGGAGCGAAGACACACCCATTGACGCACCTCCTCCGAAGGAACTTGCATGCGCCGCATGGAGAGGAAAACCCTGTCATTGCTCCTGCTACCTGATCGATGCTGGTAGTGTACTCTTGTTCCTTGCAGCCTGTGGAGTGAATCATCAATCCTTCCCATTTATAAAGGCTACTCTAGCACTAGCAGTGGGGTACATGCTAGGGTTAGCTTGGTTTGATGAATAATTAATCAGGCACGGTCTCCCTAATGGCCTGCCAATTTGATTATCCATTATCCAAAAGCCTGGTTCCCAGTTCTATACCAATTTGACATTCCTTTTAGAAAGGGACTAAAGTGACAAAGGAGGGATCTTATTTTACTACTGGTTGTTGGATGAGTTTATGATGAGTTGTTCAATTTTTTTCCTTTCTTTTCAACATGTCCGACAAACTTAGTACCACCCTTACAGGGAACAGAATGTCATAACTTCAGGAATCAATCAATGAATTAAAAAGGCAGTGAGCAAAAGGTTGAGCTTCGGGAAAGCTGGTAGAATGAACCAAAGAAAGATAGGGTAACTGTTGTTCAACAATATATGTACTCATTCTCAAGCCCATGTCAAGTAGCTCACCATGTTGATGCAGAGGCCGGGGAGATCCCCCTTTTTGAAAAAAAAAAGTAGCTCACCATGTAATGTTGTGAGATGACTATGTGATTAACTTCACTTAATCCTATGTGTCAAATCTCTGATGATGCGCGCGCATACTACTCTGTTTAAGAACCTACTGCCTAGCACCTATATATATCACTATTAGCCGTATGCCCTTCTAGCTATGCTTTTCCTCTGTTTTTCTGCTTGATAATTTAGTAATTGTAATGGAGGCCATTTAGCTAGGGGGTTGTCTGAGTCTTGATTAGTTGATTTCATCATTTTTGTGTATATCAAGCGTGTGCCTTTCCTTCTTAGTCATTATTGACCTTGTACTATTTCGTTTTTTGCATTATGCAAGTTTCATTATTTTTGGCTTCTAAAAATAATGGAGAGTGCATCTTTGCTTCTAAAAAGAATTAGTTAATGGAGAGTTAATATTCTGCACTTAGTCATCTTCCCAGGAGAAGAGAACATTATGTATGTATCTTTGCTTGTGCACTTGGTCATCTATCTTCCCAGGCTGTTATGCATACTTGTTTGCCGCGTAACCACCATTATTAGTGGTGCTTTGCTCGACACATAGAAGACATATGCAGCTGTGTTCAGTTTATTTCAAAAATTATTAGTATTGTACTTAAAAAGTAAAATTAGCATATAAGCACAAATTAAAGGTGTTGCTTTCCAGTCTGACATCCTACAAAGTAGCTAGAGCTAATTTCTTGTTAATGGAAAATATTTGTTGTTAATTTTTTTATCATTTATTAATTAATTTCTTTTGAGACGAAAAGATTATTAATTAATTTATAATTTTGGGCTCCCAGTGGAATGGGCCGCCATAATTGACACAGAACAGGGCTGTTAGTTGAGTCAGGTGCGGCTGAGATGAGATGGGCCGCTATTTATTGGTAGGTGCGTGCTCGAGCCACCTACCAATTAGAGCCCAGGCCCATTAGAGCCCGTGGAGTGTGTGCTCTGAAAACCCTAAACCCTCCCCTTTTTATCTCCCCCATCCAGCCGCCGTTTTCCCCATCTTCTTCCTCCTCCTCCTCCTCACAACTCAACTAGCATCACCGCTGCCGGAGATTTTCTTCCTCCTCCTCCTCCTCACAACTCAACTAGCATCACCGCTGCTGGAGATTAAGAAAGGTAGGATTTTTCTTCTTATCTCGACTAGATTTCTCTCTATCCTCACAGCTGTGTTTGTTTCTTGTGACTCGATTTGGTTTTGGTTTTGGTTTTGGTTTCCTTGTCTCTGCACATATCGAAGGCTTTCTAGGCGTCATTATCCAAAGGCCTCCTGAGCTCAATGTTTGTGCCAAATCAAATCTTACAATCTTCATGATCCTCGCCCTGTGACCTCCAGCAGTGCTACCCTGGAGGCCACGCAAGGACCATGACCACATTCCCCAATTTGTTTTCTTGAATTGTTGATTCGTTTTAACTCCAATACCTTGGAGGCAAATCTTAGATAGATTGGGCTCAATTTCTTGAATTGTTGATTCGTTTTAACTCCAATACCTTTGAGGCAAATCTTAGATAGAAGCAGAAAGTAGCCATGGCGGCCAAGAACCCCAAGGTCTTCTTCGACATCCTCATCGGCCAGGCCAAGGCGGGCCGGGTCATCATGGAGCTCTACGCCGACAAGGTGCCCAAGACGGCGGCCAACTTCCGGCAGCTCTGCACGGGCGAGAAGGGCCTGGGCAAGAGCGGCAAGCCGCTCCACTACAAGGGGTCGGCCTTCCACCGCATCATCCCGGGCTTCATGTGCCAGGGCGGCGACTTCACCCGCGGCAACGGCACCGGCGGCGAGTCGGTCTACGGCCAAAAGTTCGCCGACGAGAACTTCCTGCTCCGCCACACGGGCCCCGGGGTCCTCTCCATGGCCAACGCCGGGCCCGGCACCAACGGCTCCCAGTTCTTCATCTGCACCGCCAAGACGCCGTGGCTCGACGGCAAGCACGTCGTGTTCGGGCAGGTTGTCGATGGATACCGCGTCGTGGAGAAGATGGAGGCCGTCGGCTCGTCCGGTGGCGCCACCGCCGAGCCCGTCGTCATCGAGGACTGCGGCCAGCTCCCCGACGGCGAGTAACCAGTGCCTGGCTGATCTGATGATTCATTCAGCTTGTTTTTTTACTTACTACTGAAGCTGAGACAGTTGATATGGATCCGATGGACTACTAGTTTGTTTAGGCGTGTGTAATGACTGAATGAATGAATAAATTTACAGATTCAGTTTCATCAATCTCTAAAGTTTTAGTGAGAGATTCTTTCTCTCTTGTTATGTCTAACCTGCAAGATTTCACTATCCATGCTTAGTCTAGCTGCTTGAAGATGAGAAGAATAGACTAGAGATGGTCCCATCTTTTCTCTGGTTGAAAAACATGTTGACATGTTGAGTGGTTCAACATGTTGAAAACTATAGGAATCAGCAGCAGGATTACAAATTATGTTGACATGTTGAGTGGTTCAGGCATGAATTCAGTTCACATTGACATGATCCAACACAAGATTAACTGGTTCTGATTCAACAGACTACTAAGACTAGAAGACCATGGTATGAAGATTCTACTAGGAAATAGAATTAAAAATTATAAATGTCTGAATCTTGTTCAGGCTTGTTCATCGTTTGCCTGAGAGAAACTCTGTGGAACCAGCATCCCTGTTTCTATGCACGCCCCGCCCCAAGGATGTAGATTGAATTGCCAAGTGATGCCATTGGATGACAAAAGGCTTGACACATTGATTATGCAGTAGCATAAGTTCTTTTATCATCGATTCTATGATAGTTTCAATCATACGCTAGAGCTACTATGATTGTTTCATTCATATGCTCGAGCTAGCTAAATCTGAATATATTTCTTTCTGCTGTTGCTGTTTAATTTCGCCTGGCAGGTTCAGTCGGAGGATGAAGATGAAGTGGGCGACTATGAAGAGGTGTTGTAGTGGAGGCCAGATGCAAGGATATGTATGTCCCTCTGTTGCTGCTTATTCTCTTTTATCTATTCTTCTGAACTTCTTTTGGTATCAGAAGTCCATAACGTTGTTGTTATCATGTCCATGGTGAATTGTGTTTTTTGGAGTATTTTCTTTCACAAGATTTGTGATTTTAGTTGGTCATAAGGACCTAGGAATAGGGCATTATGAACCTGGATTGTCCATGAGAGACCTTAGCGACCAAGTGATGCTCTTACATAGTATGCAGTTAGAATCCAGAAAATGTATTGAACAATCCATGGTCCCATGTTTGGCATTTCTTGGATAATGAACCAACAGTTCTGAATTCTGAAGCTGCATTATTATTGTTCAGCTAGACTAAACAAAAAACATTCAGCTGTTAATTAATTATAAGCACAGCAAAGTTCTTATTTTACATTTAAGCAGCCTCAGTTTCATAATCTCGACGGTTGGTTACAGTTTAGAGTTTACATCCAAATCTGGACAGGTGCTAGACGGAGGAAACAGCAGCAGCATCATCACAGTAGAACAAGTGATGATGCCCAGTGTGCTCCAAATGCACAATTTTTTTTTAACAACAGATTAGCGAAGATTCTAATATTGTCGGCGGGCAGGAGGTCGCACAAAGAGCAAGCTGGTCCATCACCGTTTGGACGTGAGTGAGTTTGCTCTCGGCGACGACAGAGGCGCGGGGACGGAGGAAGAGCCCGGCCTCCGCAACAGCGGCGATAGTGTAGGGGGGCAAGCAGTAATTGGGACACCAAGTTGACAAGCAGTAACATCAGCTGGCTAGTTGCTCTGTGTTTTGTCTCTGTTTGTGTGTTCGTTTCAGTTTTGCACATACTAGTGAAGCTGCTGCTGTTTATGTTGGTTTAGGATTCCATTTGGTATCGAATATGATGATATGAAGTGAAGGTGTCCCTGACCTGATCATGTACGTACTTCACTTGTGGGTTGTCATGTTGTTTTTGTGCAAATTATATAGTCAAATGAATGAAGTTTCATTTAGGTAGCTGTTGCTCTCAATTTCTCTTGATTATTATTGTTTGGAAGGAATAGGTTTCAGGTTATCAAACTGAATGCACATGCCCTGTAAGCAAGACTGTCAAGAACATGTGGATTGAATTGATCTAGACTTCCCAGTCTGTTTAGCTGTGTGCCCGGCCGTGTAATAACTCAAGAAATAAATCTAGACATCCAATTCCAATCTCACCAGTTACAGAGATTCTAGCCTGTCATGGCTAACCTGCAAGATTTATCCATGCTCTAGCTGCTTGGAGATCGTCCAGTCTTTTTTTCTTTTTGATTGAAAAAGAAACCAGCATCAACACAGATTTTGATGAAAATGGCGAGTCGTTCAAACATCAATTGAGTAAACATTAATCTGTCACCTCCTTTTAGTTCTAGTTTATGTTTTTTTTTTGGGTTGAATAGTAGAATCATGCAAATTTGTTCTTGCAACAAACAACCCCATGGTTTCTCTTTTAGGTAACAAAAAAGTATTTGCAGAATCACACAAAATAGTGAATATAATCACGCTCTATTGCACGATACATAACGAGGAGATTAACCTTTTATGATTCAACAGACCAAGGCTACGACGAACATTCTAAGCAAATAGAAACGACATTAGATCAACTTTGTCAAAATCTTTATTCCTCGTCATCACCTTTTGCTTGAGAGAAACGTTGGGTGATCCATTCAAGAAGGTGGGCACGATCCTCCCAAGGCATGTAAGCTTGGCTTAAGAGGAGTAACACGGACAAGGCTTTCCGTGTACGAAACTAGGTCGAACCAGCATTTCTTTCTCCATGCATGGCCCAAGGTGACTTCTCTGTTGGGCCCGAGAAACTTTAGGTCGTCTATATCAAATATGTCTTCGAAGGCGCCGTGAGCTTGCAAGTAGAAACGGTATTCTTGACGATTAAACGCTACAAGAACCCCGGTAGCATAGGCCACTGGATGACAAAGGCTCGAGACATTGATCGTGTAGTATAAGCTCCATCTCGGATCCAGGACATCTCTTGTCATACAGACCACTACACGCTGCAGGCACTCAACCAAGAAAGTGGCGCATAGTTCCCCGTCAAGCTCATGGAGGATAATATCTTTGTCTTGTACTTGAGGGTACAAGGTGTCAAGCAACGGAGTGAAACCAAATGTTTCGTGTTGAAGGCTGAAACGGAGTAGTGCCCGTGGGGGGCATGGATGGTTGGCCTTATCGATGAAGTAGAATAGGTAATCCTTGCAGTGTGTGGCGGTTTGTGGACACGAGATGAGGGCAGGAGGGTCCACCAAGGTCTCCCTCCTTGAATTCGTTAATCGGGAAGTGCCTTTCGTAAAGGAGCGTCGCAGTTGAACCGGCACTCGCAGTATAACTCCGCATCCTCCTACCGAACGATGATCTTTGTTGTTGTTCCTGTTGTTCTTGTAACGGCAAAAACCAGTGGTAGAAGGGTTGTTGTTCATGTTGTTCTTGTCGTAACGGCAAAAACCAGTGGTAGAAGCGGACGTTGATAGAGACGTCGGGGGTTTGGTGATAAATATGCGGGGCGATGAGGAAGGAAGAAGGGCCGCGGCGCTGTCGGTGTTGTTGGGAGCAGTGGAGGTGGGCGTGGACAAAGAGAGGGTCGGAGATGATGGCGTGCCAGGCCTTGCTCACGAGCTTGAACCTCGCGAGGGATTTCACCGGCAGCCGGATCAGGATCTCCCACACCACCTCCTCCAGCAACAACTCAGGCGGGATGATGGTAATCTGCGGCGGCGGCAGGCTGTCCCTCTTTCTCTTGCTGCTGTTCTCACAATTCCCATTGTCATTGACGAGCAATTTCCCATGGGGCCTCCCTCCCCTCCCTGCTACTACTAGTACAAGTTTGTTTGGGTTGGGATGTTTTCTTCCCGGACATGTACACGTACGATCTGGCACGTATATGGATCGGACACGACCCCATCTTCCGTTGTAAAATCCAAGGAAAACCAAAGTATATACAGGGAGTTGTAGACACGATATCTTCTTACCGAATTTCAAGAGTATACAGCGTGCCTACATATCTCTTACATGCATCTTTTTTTTCTTGCAAAATTGTCAAACTGGTATTCGTAAAAATAATAATTGAAACTGGCAGATGTGGTCTGATTTTTTTAATAAGTTACGATAACAAACAAATTCTAGAATGTTTACAAGCTGTTCCTCTCTAATAAACCCTGGGGAGGAGACCTCCGGGCTCCCCGCGCCGCCATCTCTCCTCTGCTGGTAGGTCGCCGTCCCTTTCTCCCCCGTCGGCTCTGCTGGTGTGGTAGTGTCGGGAAGCTCTGATCTAACGGATGGTGATGTAGCTTTGCCCGCTTGGAGCTCTTAGGTAGGTTTTCGTTGTTCGTCGCTCCAGGCCTTCCGGCGGGGTGACCGGGGCGCACAATAGTTTTTTGCGGCCATCCGCTTTTCAAGTTTCAATACAACATACAGCAACCCAAAATAATCAAGTTGTCTATGACAGTATCAATACAGCAACCAAAATGCTTGTCTCTCTTTTTCTCTCACACACACTACCTGTAAGAGTTTCTCGTTCAACCAAAAGTTGCTTGTCTCACGGCAAGCATGTCGTCTTCAGCCAGGTCGTCGACGGATACGGCGTCGTGCAGAAGATGGAGGCCGTTGGATGCTGCCGCAGCGCCGTCGAGGACTGCGGCCAGGTCCAGTGCTGATTCAAATTTTCTTTATTTCTTTTTATTACTAGCTTCTTTGTTTAGGTGCGCGTGTACATGTAATGACTGAACCAATAATTCTACAGATCCAATTCCAGGTACACGTTACCATGTGTTTGAGTTTCAGAGATTCTCTCTCTGCTTAGGAGGAGTAACAGGAACAAGCCTTTCCGTGTAGGAAACTAGGTCGAACCACCATTTCTTTTTTTGCCATGCATGGCCCAAGGTGTCTTCTCCATTGGGCCCAAGAAACTTTAGGTCATCCATATCAAAAATGACATCTTCTTTGAAGGCGCCATGAGCTTTCAAGTAGTAACGGCACGATAGATGATCATATGCTAAAAGAACCCTTGTAGTGTAGGCCATTGGCAAACAATGGCTTGAGACATTGATTTTGTAGTATAAGCTCCATACCGGATCCAGGACATCTCTTGTCATGCAGATCGCTACGTGTTGCAAGCACTTGGCGAAGAAAGTGGCGCATAGTCCTCCGTCAAGCTCATGGAGGATTATATCTTCGTCTTTTACTTGAGGATACAAGGTGTCAAGCAACGGAGTGAAACCAAATATTTCATGTTGAAGGTCGAAGTGGAGTAGTGCTCGCGGGGGGGGGGGGGGGCGGGGGGGGGGGGGGGGGGGGGGGGGCATGGATGGCTGACATTGTCGATGAAGTAGAATAGGTACCCCTTGCAACATGTGGCGGTCTGTGGACACGAGATGAGGGCGGGGAGATCCACCAAGGTCTCCCTCCACTCGTCCTGCCGGCACCGTTAATTGTGAAGACCTCCATCCCCATGGTAACGTGGCCGTTGTCGTCACAACCGCGTTAGAAAGAGCGTGCAACCTTGTATCTTTCGATGGAAGGATCAAGGCCGAAACCAACCGGAAGGCAATTTATGTACTCCATCATGTTGCGGTGGCTCTCGGGCAGCGCAATGGCATCTCTTGTGGCCGGGTTGAAGACATACACAATGGTGTTGGTGGGGAGCAACACCAAGCCGTCGCAGTGGGCCATTCGGGAAACGACCTCAAACTCGCCTGCCGGGATGTGACTTTCGTAAAGGAGTGTTGCAGTTGAACTTGCACTGCCAGTACTACTATCACTCCTGATCCTCCTACCAAGTAAGGATCTTCGTTGTTCTTGTTGTTGCTGCTGCTGCAATGGTAAAGACCAGCTATACAGGCAGATGTTGGTGGAGAGGTCTTGGTAAGGATCCTCCGGTCCGACATAAATATGTGGGGCGATAAGGAAGGAAGAAGGTTCGCGGCGCTGTCGGTGTTGGGAGCAGCGGAGGTGGGCGCGGACGAAGAGAGGGTCGGAGATGATGGCGTGCCAGGCCTTGCTCACGAGTTTGAACCTCGTGAGGGATTTGACGGGTAGACGGATCAAGATCTCCCACACCACCTCCTCAAGCAACAACTCAGGGGGGAAGACGACGATAGTCGTCGGCGGCGGCGCAGACTGTCCCTCTTTCTCTTTCTGCTCCCGCAGTTGCCCATCGATGAGCAATATGGATTAATGTGTAGTCTATGCAATGCACACGCGATGGAAGAATTGCAATGAGCACCTACGATCCGTGTTAGTTTTTTTTTTTTTTGAGGTATACGATCCGTGTTAGTTAGCTATAACAATAACTAGTACTAGTAGTAGTTTGTTTGGGTTGGGATCTTTTCTTCCATAACACGTACGGCCTCCTACTTTCGTTGTAAAATCCAAGGAAACCCAAAGTGTACAGGGCACTTATAGATACGATATATTCTTACCGAATTTCACATGTGCACAACGTGCCAACATATCTCCTATGTGTGCGTGGATTTTATTTTCCGCAATACGGAGTATTTTGAAACTGGTAGATATGATATGATTTTCCTTTCTACCAAGTTACGACACAAAACAATTTTTATTGTTCCGCTCTAAACCCTAGAGAGGCGATCTCCGCCTGTGCTGCATTGCGGTCTCTCCTCCACCGGTAGGTCGTCGTTTCATTTTACCTCCGCCGGCTCTGCTAGCGTGGGAGTGGTGATGACGGTGGGTACACATCAATCAATCAATCAATTCGAAATTGCACAACCCTTGTGCTCCGGCGCCGGCCCAGTGCGGTACTGCCGCGGTGGTAGGGCGGTACTACCGCTCTCGAGCGGTACTACCGCACCTACTACCGCTACAAGTGCCGCTCAACCCGACACGAGATGCGCCCCCCTCGAATCGAGGCGGTAGTGGTCCGGTACCGCACCGGTACTGTCGCTGAGGACCCTCAAGCAGTACTACCGTTGGACACCGCGGTACTACCGCTGAGGCCAAAGACTGCCCAAACAACAGGGAAACAAACCTCCAACGACGCGGGAAGGCCCAGAGGGTGTGAAACGGAAGTGTACGTGATGATTCCACCCTAGCCTTATCAAAGCGGACCCCCTCTTGATAGTACGGTGACTCCTACGAAACTAGTCCACCAACAAGAAACGAAAGAGCTACACCGCCTTGAAAAACACTCCGAGGGGAAAGAAATCGTCTCGAGCCAAAGGATGAATCTCTGAAATGCTCAAAGCACACGGTTAGTCCGCAAACATGTTGTCATCAATCACCAAAACTATATCGAGAGAGATATGTCTTAACACTGGTGCTTTGAAGCATATGAAAATTTTGGAGGATGGCATTTATATATTATTAAAAAAATAGTACGAAAAGTATAAACACATATAATCATGGATTTATTGGACACAAAGTGTGGAATGGACAATATAACATAGAAAAAAGAATACAACAAGTCCCAATCGCACTTGTAATGTAAATGTATGAAGGCTTAATGCGAGTTTCTAAGGAAATAAAAACAACATTAGGTCAACTTTGTCTAAATCTTCATGGTGCTTCATCTTTCACCCAAGAGAAATGTTAGATGATCCATTGAAGAAGGTGGACATGCTTCTCCTTAGACATTAAAGCTCATCTTAGGAGGGCTAACTGGAACAAGGCTCTCTGTGTAAGAAACACGGTCGAAGCAGTATAGATTTTTCCATGCATGCCTCAAGATGTCTTCTTCATTGGGCCCAAGGAACCTTAGGCCATTAATATCAAATATGTCGTCTTCTTTGAAGGTGTTGTTAGATTGCAAGTGGTAACGGTAAATACTCCCTTCGTTCCTAAATACTTGTCTTTCTAGTCATTTCAACAAGTGACTACATACGGAGCAAAATGAGTGAATCTACACTCTAAAATATGTCTACATACATCCGTATGTAGTAGTCATTTGAAATGTCTAGAAAGACAAATATTTAGGAACGGAGGGAGTACAACCATTATGAACTAAAAGAACCCCGGTACCACTGCCAAGTGACGCCATTGGATAACAAAAAAAAGGGCAGCCCGGTGCATGTAGCTCCCGCTTGCGCAGGCTCCCGGGGAAGGGTCCGACCACTTACGCCATTGGATAACAAAGGCTCGAGAAATTGATTGTGTAGTACAAGCTCCTTCTAGGATCCATGAAATCTCTTGTCATCCATACCAATACACGTTGCAAGCACTCAGAGAAGAAAGCGGCGCATAGTTCTCCGTCAAGCTCATGGAGGATAATATCTTTGTCTTTGACTTGAGGGTACACCGTGTCAAGCAATGGAGTGAAACCAAATGTTTCATGCTGAAGGCTGAAATGGAGTAACGCCTGCGGAAGGCATGGATGGTTGACCTTATCGATGAAGTAGAATAGATACCCCTTGCACTGTACGGCGGTCTGCTGATATGCGACGAGGGCAGGGGGATCCTCCGAGGTCTCCTTCCACCCATCATCTTGGTCTCGGCCGCTACTAATTGTGAAGACCTCCATCCCCATGGTGACATGGCCGTAATCGTCGCAATGACGGTAGAAAGAGCGTGCAACCTTGTATTTGCCGGTAGAAGGATCAAGACCAAGGCCAACGGGAAGGCAGGTGGGATATTGGATCACGTTGCGTCGGCTCTCGGGCAGTGCAACGACATCTCTTATGGCGGGGTTGAAGACGTAGACATTGGTGTCGCTGGGGAGCAACACCAAGCCGTCGCAGTGCGCCATTGGGGCCCCGAGTGTGAACTCGCCGGGCGGGAAGTGCCTTTGGTAAAGGAGCGTTGCACTTTCTCTACTAGCAGTACTCCTCGTCCTCCTCCTACATGAGGGCCTTTGCAGTTGTTGTTGTTGTAATGGTAAAGACCAGTGGTAGAAGCGGATGTCGGTGGAGATGGGAGTGTAAGGTACGTCCGATTGTAGAAAAACACGTGGAGCGATGAGGAAGGAAGAAGGGACGCGACGTTGTGTGTGTTTGGAGCAGTGGAGGTGGGCGCGGACCAAGAGAGGGTCGGAGATGATGGCGTGCCAGGCCTTGCTCACCTGCTTGAACCTCGTGAGGGATTTCACGGGTAGACGGATCAAGATCTCCCACACCATCTCCTCCAGCAACAACTCGGGGGGAAAGACAATAGCCTTGTTTCTCTTTCTGCCCTCGCCATTGACAGTTGTGGCCGTCTTCTTCTTCTTCTTCTTCTTTTTCTTCTTCTTCTTCTTGTTGGTGCCCATGCCCATGGAGGAGCAGGAAACTGAACTGAAGATTGCCTCACCTGCCTGCCTGTAATAACAATCCATGGCGATGGATGAATCCGTAGTACCTAATCCGCTTCTTATTGGGAGATGTTTCCTTGCCGGACTCGGCCCCGTTTCCATCAGCGCATTATACAAGATTCTACACTATCCTGCATCTTGAAATTCTTCTACAGTATTGTACGTAGTATTTATTTAGTCTTGGCAATAAAACTACTCCTACTAACTTGTAGGAGTATATGTTTCAAGCAATGTATGGCACGGTTCTCAATCATCAATCCAAAAAGAAGAGAAAAAACAGAGCTCCTACACAACTACGGGAACGGATCCTCTAACATCATGAAGAGATGTCACGAAGCTACAGTGTAATTCGCAAAGACAATATGCACAATTACTGTTCGTAAAAATAAAATCCGAAATTAATTTTATTACACCATAATTTTGTTTATATGTAATTATTGTAAATGTATAAAGTAGATTTGTAATTTACAAAATAATTCAAATCATTTTAGGCTTAATCATATAGATGCGAAGAAAGGATGTCAGGGTACTGTAGCTTTCCTAACATCTCTTTGTGATGTTAGAGGATCTCGTTCCCACACCTACTGACTTGCATATAACACCCAACAAAGCATTTGAACCAAGAATGCAAATGCAATAACACCAAACAAGCTTGTGGTTGACAGTCTACAATGAATGATTCATTTGGAACACATGACATGATTCTGTTGATTCACAATGTCAAATACATGTACAATGTAAGTATACAGTGAGACACAAAGAAAGAAAGAAAGAACCCCTCATTGATTTATTTATTTGTTTGTTGGAAGCAAATTTAAGTCTGGTGTCGAATGAATAATACTACAACACACAACAAGATGGAGAATACAACAACAACAACAACAACAACAACAACAACTGCAACTCCAAATCCCACCTGTAATTCTTCTGTAAGGTAAAGAATGCTCTCTTAGGCGAGCTTCTCAAGCTCATCGGTGAAGACGGCTGCGTGCGGCTCCTCGACGCACTGGAGCACCAGCCGGATGCCCTGCTTCGGCTTGGGCGGCTTGAGGTACACCACGGACGGCACAATGTTGACATCGTCGTTCAATGTGAAGACGTAGGTGGGCTCGCCGAAGCCGTAGTCGACGTCGTTGAACCCGACGTGGCTCCAGTCGGTCACCACCAGCGTGCCGTAGTCCAGCGACACGTTGTAGTGGCTGTCCTTGGCGCCGCCGCCCAGCCAGTCCAAGAACCGCGCCGACAGCGCGTCCTTGGCCTCCCGGATCGCCGTCACGATCTCCACCAGCGACGCCTCGGTCACCTCTTGGCTTGTCCTGGCGAGGCCGCCAGGGTACACGCAGTTGCCGTAGTAGCCGTCGGGCGACGGCAGCGCGTTGGTAAGCAGGTGGCGGGTGCCGGCGGCGAAGCCCAGGCGCACCTCGGCGTCGGGCGCGGACCTGATGGCCGCGGCCCGGCACTTGAAGATCATGGCGGTGACCACGTCGAAGGTGGAGCACCTCTGGGCCGTCTCGGCGGCGACCTGGTCCTTGACGCGCTTGATGCTGTCCAGCGAGATCTCGACGGTGGACTTGACGAAGTTGAAGGCGGTGAAGGACGGCGGCGGGCCGAGCGGCGGCTTGGGCGGGTTGGGGATGGCGTCGCGGGACCAGATCGGCTTGGTCGACGGCTCCGGGAGGCCCCGCGCCATCTCGCCGACGGCCGTGAGGAACTGCGCCGCGCCCTGGCCGTCGAACACCAGGTGGCTGAAGCAAATGCCGACGGCGTACCCGCCGCAGCTGAACTTGGTGATCTGCAGCGCACGGAGAAAGGTGTAAATTTTGAGTTCCTGCTGGATCGGGATCGGGATCGGGATCGGGATCCGGACAAGACGAGATGAGATGAGCAAGCAATTGACCTGCGCGAGGAGGATCTGGTCGTCGAGCTTGTGGTCGGCGGGAGGGCGGGGGATGAGGTCGGCCTTGGGGATGGCGAGCGGGCGGTCCTCGAGGCCGTTGACGTCGGCGAGGGAGCAGCTGGCGGCGGCCTCGACGAACCAGACGCCCTCGCCGGTGCAGTCGACGACGGGCTCGCCCGGGGACGGCTCGGCGATGCGGCCGGCCACCGGGTAGTAGGGGACGAGCGCCCTGGCGAAGCCCTGGCGCATGGTGGCCACCTGGTCGTCGCCGGAAGGTGGGGAGTGGAAGACCTGGATGAAGTCAACCATGACGCGGACGGCGGCGGTCTTGTCGATGGAGGAGAGCGGGAGCGTGCCTCCCGGGGTCGGCCCCGCCGGGGGCACGAGCGCCGGCGGCGACTTGGCGACGGTGGGCGCGGCGGCCATGATCGAGGGAGGGATTGGGTAGGTAGATCTTCCCCCGCTGGTTGGTTTGCAGCTGTGCTGTGCTGGCTAAGCACGTCGTGGTATAGTGAATGGATCAATGGAGGTTGTTGCCTGCCGTCGGTCGCTGGCATGGCACGACGACCCAACCAAAGTTGTTGACTTTCTCAAGAAGAAGGGGACGTTGTTAGGCAAGGCAGATCTCATCTGTCTGCTACTGCTTGGTTTGTGGACTTCACATGGCCTCTCTTGGTCACTGATCTTTTCTGGCTCTTCTCTCATTGGGTGTTTGATAATACATTCACAAGAGAATTTAGACAAATAGCAAGCAATATGCCAGCAAAATGGGAGGGAGTACACACTAACATCTTCATCTTGGGCTTGAGGGTAGTGCATGTTCTTGATCAAGGGAGTGAAACCAAATGTCTCCTCTTGAAGGCTGAAATGGAGCGGTGCCCTCAAGGAGCATCAGTAGTTGTTGATCTTGTCGATGAAGTAGCCCAAATACCCCATATAGTGCATGGCGGTATGTGGACACGAAATGAGGGAAGGCGGGTCCATCGAGGCCTCCCTTCATCCATTTTGAAAGACCGATGAAGAAGGGAAATTTACTTGTTAGCAATAAAACTGTTATAGAGCATATCGGTCAACCTATTGTGCCATTTATAAAGACCGATAGTGACCTATTATTGCAGCCAAAGTTTTCCCCATTGCTTTATCAAAATTTCATATCTAATTGGGTAGCTTTGCTTGTTTCATACTTGGCTTGCACTTGGTCTCAACTAAGACATGTGTATTCTAACTATTTTTGTTTCAGAAATTTAAAGCCAAGGTCAAATTCTTTTGAGAAATCTGATGCTAATATAATATCTTATCCAGATACATCGAAGATAGGGTGCAAAACACAATGCATAGCCGAATGAGGATATTCCAAATTTGAACCATTCGTTTGCTTAACTCCAAAGCCGTTTGCACACCAAGATCGGCTAGAAAACAAGAAGTATACCTTCAATTCAAGCATGTGTGATCAAATATTTGATTTGTTGCTGAAAAATAATCACATTAGAGTTCTTGACCACCATGTGAAGCCATCAATCCAAGGACGAATGTATTGCAAGTTGCATGATTCGTCCAAGCATAGTTTTGATGATTGCAACATGTTTCATCAAATAGTTAAATCGGCCATTGATAAAGGACGATTAAAATTTGTTGAAACACCAAGTGATGACCAGTCTATTCCGATTGGTCTTAATGGATTTTTTTTTGAATCGGCTGCTTCAAGACGATTCCTTTAAAGATGAGAAAGTAAAAACTATAGGTGATGGGATCAAGCTTTCAAGTAAAGAAGTTGTTCAAGAGCACAATGAAAATATTCTTGAAGGCAAGAGCACAATGAAATTCCAACCGACCCTATTGTCGAGTGGTTGGAGCCACCACTCGGTACTAAAGGGGGGCACTTCCCGCCGCTTGGCCTGGCCAAAATTGACATTTAGTACCGATTGGTGGCTGATACGTCTCCGTCGTATCTACTTTCCAAACACTTTTGCCCTTGTTTTGGACTATAACTTGCATGATTTGAATGGAACTAACCCGGACTGACGTTGTTTTCAGCAGAATTGTCATGGTGTTATTTATGTGCAGAAACAAAAGTTCTCGGAATGACCTGAAACTTCACGGAACGTCTTTTTGGAAATAATAAAAAATCCTTGCAAAAGATGAAGACCAGGGGACCCACACCCTAGCCACGAGGGTGGGGGCGCGCCTGCCCCCCTGGGCGCGCCCCCCTACCTCGTGGGCCCCCTGGAGCTCCTCCGACCTCAACTCCAACTCTATATATTTGCTTTCGGGGAGAAAAAAATCAAGAAGAAGGATTCATCGCGTTTTACGATACGGAGCCGCCGCCAAGCCCTAAAACCTCTCGGGAGGGCTGATCTGGAGTCTATTCGGGGCTCCGAAGAAGGGAATCCGTCGCCATCGTCATCACCAATTTCATGATGCTCACCGCCGTGCGTGAGTAATCCGTCGCCATGTGTACAATATGTAGTATCGTAAAATACCAGCAAACAAAAAAGAATTAAATGGAAAACACAAAATCAAAGGAAAAATAAAAAATAAAATCAAAACCACCCAAATATTTTAGTACCGCTTGGTGTACCAACCGGTACTAAAGGGCTCCCCGCCCCCGGCGCTGGCTCGTGCCACGTGGTGGCCTTTTAGTGGCGGTTCGTGCAGAACCGGTACTAAAGGTGGGGGGGCCTTTAGTCCCCACTCTTTAGTGCCAGTTGCAGAACCGGCACTAAAGGCCCTTACGGACTGGTGATACATCCCGGTTCTGCACTAGTGCGTGTGGGGGCTGCAATGAACGATGTATTTGAATCCTAAGTCAAGATTTGAAGGGTCCCTTTTCCCATAGAACTACATAATACTGCCGTTATTAGTTCCTATTTCCCCCCTTTCTTTTCACTTGAAACAATTTGTTATTTTCTCTATGTACGTACCGTCACATCTTCAGCGAGTGTATGACAAACACAAGGATCTATTTGCAACGGAGTTGCAATCTACTATGAACTCAATTTCTTCGGATCTCCAATCAATTCAGTCATAGCAGAGGACCAAGCTTGTGTCAGCTCTTCAATCAATTTACTCAAAGCAGATGGCCGAGGTTCTATTTGACATGACGCCGTGGCTTGCATAGCAGGGGCAATCTGTTGGCCCAACAGGTATTGTTCTTGTTATGCAGGTGTCTCCCTTTTCTCTTATATCTATTGGCCCAACAATGCTCACTTTTTTGCCCATGTTCTTCATGCAACCACCAGATTACCAGAAGCAAAAAAGATTATTGAAGCGAGCAGCATCCCAAACTTAAATGAGAAGAAAAAAATTCTTAAGAGCGTCGCCAAGAGAGTCATCAATGCACCAAAGATGAAGAAGCCCAACGTGGATGCCGAGGATGATTAGTTATACCAAAAATACATAATGGATCAACAAAACCTGAAGTCGCTAGCCACTGGAGAAACCTAGTAAGTCCACTATTCACCCATTCCTTCCATTTTTTATGGTTGTTTTTTCTGCTTCATAATACACAAATTTCCTATTTAAGTGTACATTGACGATAATGAAAAATTGTTCGCAACATTAATCATTTTGTCTCAATAAAAAACCATGCAACCCTCCTTTCATCTCAATAGGTGGATTCTACACCTAGTATGAGTTTTGGCAAAGTTCTTTGAAGCTAGAGGGGAGAATAGACACTGAGGTGATGACATTGCACACCGTGAGCTTTAACTTGGCATAGCTGTCTGCTCAGAAAGAGCGGAATACATTTGCCTTTCCTGTGCAAATGACTATTTTATACCCCCCGGCGATGTAAAATAACTATTTGTTGTACTGAACTTTTATACATATTTTAAATTAAGTGACCATATTATAATTTCAATTAATACAATTTTTATTACTCGGTCACATATGAATGTTTTCAAATAATATATTCATCATTACACAATTGTAATGTATATCAATCAAATTTTTGGTTCTACATAATTTAAATTGTATGATTTACCAAATCTCTTTTTTGTTAAAATCCTTCAAAATAATTTTCTAATATTGCATAAACTATATAGTGTATACACATATACCGGCATATATATAAGAGAATATGCTTTCTGTAATATGTGTGTGTATGTGTGTGTGTGTGTCCATATATCTTTTAATATTATTGAATAACATGGTAGATATTTGTAAATCGTACATACGAACAAATATTTTAATAGTGGTTTCTATTATATATTAGGCAATCATATTATAGAAACCTTTAGAGTATAGCAAATGTGACTTAATTACAAGTTGGGTTCGGTAATAGAATCATTGAAGAACCAAACGGGTTGATTGTACTATTGCACAAGCTTTGATTAACTGACATGCTCATCTAGATTCACTTGGCTTGATTTGGTGCAAATGAGATTTTCTACTAGTTTCTCAAGAACCAAAGTTGTTGACTTTCACAAGAAGAAGAGACGTTGTTAGGCAGATCTGATCTGTATGCGAGTGGTTTGCACTGCTTGGTTTGTGGACTTCACATGGCCTCTCTTGGTCACTGGTCTTTTCTGGCTCTTCTCTCATTTGGTGTTTGATGATACATTCGAAACAGAGTTTAGACAAATAGCAAGCAATATGCCAACAAAATGGGAGGGATTGAGTACACACTAACATCTTCATCTTGGGCTTGAGGGTAGTCCATGTTGTTGATCAAGGGAGTGAAACCAAATCTCCCCTTGAAGGCTGAAATGGAGTGGCGCCCGCAAGGAGCATCCTTAGTTGTGTTGATCTTGTCGATGAAGTAGACCAGATACCCCATATAGTGCATGGCGATATGCGGACACAAAATGAGGGAAGGCAGGTCCATCGAGGTCTCCCTTCACCCATCATCTTGATCTTTGTCACCTTTAATGGTGAAGGCCTCCATCCCCATAGCGACGTGCATGTAATCATCGCGGTAAATGTAGAAAGAATCCGCAACCTGTATATGTCGGTGCAAGGATAAGGGTTAAGGCTAGCTAGAAAATGGGTGGGTTGTCGAATCTCCTCCGATAACAACGACAACGACGACGGCTCAATTCTCCTTCATTGTTGTCGCCTCCTCATCATATATGGTGCCATAGTAGCATTGTCTTTCTTTTCCGCCCCTATCATTATCTGGCATCTTCTTCTTCAAGTCCATGCACGGCCCCGTGGACTTATCATGACTTCTAGTGTGACATGCAGATGTGTTGACTTATATATAGTGATCGATGATTTGTGGAACAAATGAAAATGACATCACTCCCTCCCCAAAATATTTTTTTACTAGTTGTCTACGTCTGGGACACTTCCTTCTCAGACACGTCTTCTTCTTCTTCAAGTCCATAGACGACCTCCATGGTTGCGCAAACTCAGGTCGACCCGATGGTTGGGAAAGAAGGGTTGATGTGTCATTGAAGCTATACCATACAATTTTTCTAAAGAATGAAAATTAGAGATGGACTTATCAAATTCCATATTATTTCTGCTTTTTCCTGAGTTTTGAAGAAGAAATATATTGTGTTACTCAAATGAGGAACAAAAGAGAAAATCAAGTGTGACATACAAGCTACATAGGATCACATGCCCAAATTGTTTTTTTTTCAAATAAATCACAGCTTCAATGTTGACCTCTGCTTGGTGATATCTATGTATCGACATGTTTTCCATAATGTTATCTCAACTAAACTCTTCTATCTTTTTTAGTTGTGCTTGTTGTGCCTTGTTACCGGCATATGACATTGTGTGTATGATTATGAAGTCATATGCTGGGGCCACCAGAAATTCACTTCTATCCTCGAGGAAGACCGCAAAGTCTTCTTGGAGCTAGGACCGAATCTCGGGCGTTGGTGATTCTTTACTGTGTGTTGACAATCTCCTTGCCTTGGTGCATGTCCACCTAGATGCCCTAGGATATGTTGTCTTTACTAGTATAGTTTTATATTACACTTAACATAGTTGACTAAATTCATGTGGATTGTAATGTTAAGATCTAATTTTATACAATTTTAAAGTCCATTGTTACTGAAAGGATCGATATGGTTGATGATAACCCACAAGTACATGGGATTGTTGGTAGCCTTTTTTGATAAGTAAGAGTGTCGAACCCAACGAGGAGCTAAAAGGGGCCTTTATGGAGCTAGTCACTCGTATCTGAGCTTCATGCAGGACTGCTTCCGAGACTATTAAACTGATGATACTCCCAAGTAGAGGTCTTCGGACAAATATGTCGGGATATCAGCTAGTTCGTCGTGATTAACATAACACCCTGGGAAAAGGAACCGCTAGAGGAACCATTTTTCGCCGAAGATGTGGCTTGCGTTAAAAAGCAATATAACATAACTCTATGTTAGACTTACATTTTGACCTTGTGGCCGTATTGCCTCGTTCCATGCAAACGTCACCTGTGACCAGGCTGATGTTGGGAACACTCTTCGTCCTCTGGCCGAGGAGGTAGAAGCCGATGGTTGGTTGACGAAGTCTGAAAATTACGGACATGAACATAAAAATGGCCAAGTACATAGATACATAAAGTCATAATTCAGCTTCAACTGTTTAATTTTTTCCTTGCCGACATCTTGCAGGTCGACCGACGGGTCCCTCAGAGCCAGCCGAGGAGCTGTGAAAGAATTTTTTTCCTCGCCGGCATCTCGTAGGTCGACCGATGGGTCTCACAGAGCCATTCAAATTAAAACTCACCATGCCACATTTTCAAACTACATCTACCATGCTAATTGTGGTCACAACTTACCTTTTTTTTACACACATGGCAAATTTCTTATAGAACATATGGCAATTTTCACTATACATCTGTCATGGTAACTTTTGTAATGATGTGTTTTACATTACATACATGACAAAGCTCTCACACAAAGGATGGCAAAATTTGTATACATCTGCCATGGTGTAATTGTGGTCGTTTTTTTGCCCAGTTTATTTTCTGTACTGTTCATTCTGTTTCGCACATGGTATTTTTTGCCACGGCATTTCCCGAACATAAAGTGTTGCCATTTTTTGCTATCTACCATGATTTATAGAGCAATGGTAATCACCGTGTTTGCGTCATGACAAATCTATACAAATCTCAATGAACTACAATAAAAATACAACGGCAAATCTTAACATGCATCTGCCACAAGAACTTTATCCATTTTTTAAAATATGCCCCTACAAGTTCTAGTTCATTGAGCATATAATGGCAGAAAACTTGTGTGGATTGGTAATATGGCAACTTTTTCGAACAAGTGTGTCTCATACATCATGGCAAAATCTGGAACATTTTTTCCTGAATAGTCACACGATAAATGCATGAATTTTTTATCTTTCAAAACATAATTACCTTTTGAGAACATGGAAAATTTACTTTGGAGAATGGTAATTTTACATTTTATTGCCATGGAAAAAAATTGATTGCCATGGCTAATTTTATTTTTATTGCCATGGCAAAATTTACCTTCTTATTTGCATCGCAAGTTTACATTTATTGCCATGGAAAATTTACCTTTTTCTTTGCCATGGCAAGTTTACCTTATTTTCATTGCAATGACAAAATTAACTTTACTTTATTTGCATGACAAAATTAACTTTACTTTATTTGCATGACAAAATTAACCTTTTATTTTGCCATGGCAAATTTAACTTCATTAACATGGAAAATTTACCTAAATCACCATGGCTATTGCGATGGCAAGTTTTATTATTTATTTGCCATGGAAACTTTACATTTTTTGCCATGAAAATTTACCTAAATCGCCATGTCGATATTTAACTATTATTGCCATAACAAGTTCTACTACTTATTTGCACCATGGCTAATTTACATTTATTTCCATGGCAAAATTAGCTATATCATCATGGAAAATATTTAACTTCTTCGCCATGGCAATTTTCAGTTTTTATTTTCCATGGGAAATTTACATGTACTGTCATGGCAAAATTACCTATATTGCCATGAAAAAATTACTTTTACATATATGTAAATTATTCTTCAATAGTTCACATCAAATTATTTCTTATTTTTTGGCAACTTAACTTTTATGGTCCATCTAAATTTTTATCATTTTTCCATGTCAAATATATGCAAATTTTAATTTTATATACATGGTAAACTTACTTTTATTAATAATGATAAATTTACTTTTCATGGTCCATGGCAACTTTGCTTTTTACTCCTCATGTTTTTCTTGTCTACTACCATGGCATTTTTATTGGACCATGACAAATTAAGTTATTTGAGCATGGCAAATGTAGTTTATGGATCATTGCAATTTACTTTTTCTTTGTAACATGGAAAAATTACTTTACTTTGATGGCAAGCGTAGTTTAAGGATCATGGAAATTTTAGTATATGCACCATGGGAAATTTCTTCCTTTTCTACAACATGGCAAATTTCTTTTGAATGTGACCATGGCAATTATAGTCTGTGCATCACGGCAAACATAGTCTATGTAAATTTCTTTTTTTACTTCATGGCATTTTTCTTCTTATACAAAGCATGGCACTTATAATTAAAACACCAAGGCAAATTTTAACATGCATTATTTGCCATGGCAATTTTGTTCATAATTGGTGTTACTTCACATACATGGAAAATTCTTCATACTAAACACGGTAATTTTATTTAAAATACCATGGAAAATTTTAATATGAATTTGCCCATGGCGTTTTTTTATTTCAACTTTTTGTGTCTATTCACACACGGCAAATTTCGCATACAATATATGTAAATTTAGTTAAGAATACCATGACATGTTTTGCTATGAATCTGCCATGGCAAATTATTTTGTTTGTATGATGGAAATTGCCATGACTTTTTTCTTTTTTGGGTTACTGCTAAAATATACTCCTTTTTACCCATGGCAAACTGCGTTTGAAAGTTGATGGCATTTTTTACTTAAAAAAGCAAAAAATTGTGCTTTTTTTGTCACAGGAAAAATGCAAAATCTGGGTATTTTCTTTTGTTTTCGCTAGTGGGCATTTTTGTTTCACTCAGGAAAAAAGCAAAACCACATCGATCGACTCCTTCCCAGCCTTGTCTCAAAAAAAAAAAAGAAAAAAAAAGAGACTCCTTCCCAGCCCGCTGACTGTCTCCCTAGCCCCGACCCGCCGCCGCTGCCGCCGCCGCCTCCCTCCTCCCGCCCCGCGCCGCTCTCCACCTCCTCCCGGCTCCCATCCACCGAAAGCCGCCGCCGCCGCTTCTCCTTCACATCGCCGCCTTGCCCCTGTACGACGCCGGCCGCCTCCCTAATCGCGAACGGCGGGGAGGAGACGAGGCGCGGCGGAATTCCGCACCGGAGTAGAGCGGACCGTCTCCTCGCAGCTCCCCCGCCCACGCTGCCGCTTGTGAGGTGAGCAGGCCCCGATCTGTCGAACCAAGTGATAATTTGGGATCTCGTCACTGATTTGGGAACGGATCGAGATGAGGATCGGGGGAAGAAGAGGGACGAACCCTAGCTGCTCTGCTCTAGAGATAATTTGATAATTTTCGTCTTGCTTTTCCATTCCCAGAGTCTGGCTTATATATGCCCGAGAGTTACAGCAGTGACAGCGAGTGAGACACAGTTGGTAATTTTGAATTGCATTGTTAAACTCGCTCAATGACTAAGTATCACATCCTGTCCTTCCATTTGCATCTACCCGCTCTGCCGATAACTGACGAAGCGTCAGTTTTCTTCAGTCTTGGTCAGTTAGCTGCACCTTCAGGGTTTGGTCTTCAGATATCTTCAGTTAACTTGGGCCTGACAATTTCCCCCCTCTTAAGGTGCTGCTTGTGCACGAGTAGCTCTAGGAACATGAGTTGGCCACTGTGGTGGTGCAGCGAATTCCGGGAAATTGGCCTGGAAGAAAAAGAGAGATCTTCCCACGTTGCGTCAGTAGGTGCCATGTTTTCCCAGTGAACCAACCATTGTGCCACAGGTGTGTGTTTCCTCTGGATAATTCTTTTATCCAGAACCGCAAATGGTGAGGTTTTGAGTTTGCCATCCTCAGTCACCATAGGTACATTAGGAAGAGGGATAGCCTGAGAGCCCAGATGTTTCTTCAAGTGACTAATGTGGAAAACAGAATGTATGAGAGCTGTGTCTGGTAATTGTAATCTGCAGGCAACTGTTCCCACTTTGGCCAATACCTTGTAGGGACCATAGTATTTCGACCTGAGTTTCAAAGAGCCTCTTAGTCCAAAGGCATTCTGCCTGTAAGGTTGTACTTTGAGATAGTCATTGTCTCCAACTTCCAATTGTCTTTCTGTCCTCTTGAGATCTGCAAAGTATTTCATTCTATCTTGAGCTTGGGGAAGGTTACCTCTTAGTTGCTCCCTCATCTTCTCTCTTTGCTCTACAAGTGGCTCTAGCTTCTGGCAGTACTGTTCTGGGCAATGATAGTTCTCTAATCTGAGGGGGCTGATAAGCATACAGTGCTTCAAATGGAGAGACTTTTAATGATGTGTGATAGGTAGTATTGTACCACCACTCTGCCATTGACAACCAATTCATCTAGTCCTTGGGATTTTGGAAACTACATCTTACATGTGTCATTGACTGAATTCAACATAAAAAAAATAGTCAGCAGGTGGGCAACTACTGTGTTTATGCACACAAATTTTCATGCTTCATTTTCCTTGGTCAGGCAACAGACAAGTAGCAATTACATACTAAAATAAAATGCAATGTATTGCAGGTGATAGCACCCCCGCCCCGTCTACCGTGTCACCGCAACCTGCCGCCCATGGCCGGGGAAGACGGCAAGGTGGATCATCCACGCCGCAGCGGGCGCCTGAAGGCTCAAACTCGCGCGGATCAGGAGCACGGTGCTGAGGACACCAGCGAGGTGGACTGCTCGCGCCGCCGCCGTCTCAGGCCTCAGTCTTCCTCGGGCCAGGAGGCCGATGGCGAGGCGGACCACCCGTGCTACAATTTACGCCTCAGGTATTCGTTTTCCGCCAATCCTACCTTCATGTAGTGTTTGGTCAGGTTTAGCTTAGTAGGATTTGTATAACCATTTTGCTAGTTATTGTATAGGAACATACAATCAAGTTACTTTGCTCTTAACAGTACACTTGCATGCTGAACATAGATGTGCAGGATGCATACGTGCCTTGTGTAGCTTTTTATGTAAGCATGTTTAGCCTTGTAATTGTAGGTTTGGGGCACAAGAATGCACCAAACAAAAAATTGGTAATAAGAGAGGTCTGACAGGCTAGGACACCGGTGATTTGATTTGGCTCGCATGATTGGACCAACCTATTTAGGAATCTTTTGTCTATGGTGTGGCTTAGCTGCGAAATTAAGCGCAAGAAAAAAAGAAGTAATTTTTTTGGTCCACCTTAACTTTCTAGCCGCCGCTATAAGCCACTCGGAGGTAGCTTCCCGAGCTTCCCCTTTAAGTGGAAATCGCTAAATCCTATGTAGAATTTACCTAAAAGGGAACCATTATTCCATACAAAATGCCAGCGCACCAATCTACTTTGGACAACCTGCATAAAGACAACAACACCAGCCAATCCAATCCTGCACAACCGCCTCCTCGTCGTAGACACCATGGTTGTCGGCTGCCTACTCTTTCGCCTTGTCGTGGTTGTGGTGTCCCTCATCACGACGTCTCTGGTGGCCTTTCACGCGTCCCCGCCAAGCTCACACCACTGCCTCTAGTTCGCCGCCTCGCAGAGTTGCACTGCCTTGCTATTTCGCTCCACCATTCGAGGTCAACACCTTTATCGTTGTGGATCCTAGGTTGTTGCGAGGCTTACAGTGTCGGTGGTTTACACACCGACCGTTGAGTTCTCTGAGCCGTGCTCCTCTCCGTCTTTGTGTGTGCCTCGGGTGAAGTAGGCCACCATGTTTTCGGGTGTTCAAGGTTGATAGGCCTTTTACACCGAGCTTGGAGCCATCGCCGGTGGGTGATGTGGTTGCTTTTATTCCTCGTCACCTCCTGGGTCGGTTGGCCCCTCATCTGCATGCTTGCCTGCAAGGTCGCCGGCTTCCCTCCACCATCGAGCCCTACGACTTGTGCTCTCAACTCTGCTGCCTAGCCGGAGCTCGAAGGTAATCCCGCACCGCTTTGCTATTCTGATGCTTTGCCCCTCTGCTTCAGCTGGAGGCCGTTGCTAGAGCCACAAGCGCACTCACTCGTGCATGCTTGCAGATTGCTCGATGATTTACACGTTGCGCCTTGAAGTTGCCGAGTGCTGGTTGCGTTGCGTGCCTGGTGCTGCCACAAAGAATCAGCCCATCCAGTGTCCTACCTAGCTTCGTGAATCAGTCAGATCGATTGCTATCAATCTAGCTAGCTATATATCTCGTCTTTTCCCATCTAGTTATGTTACTTGATCTGCTTTGCTCTCCTTCTCACCCTAGTTCCTTGCCACCCCACTTCCTGATGTGCATGACTGGAGTACCTGCATCCAGACTGCCCCGAAGGCCCTAACGAGACAGTGCCCTAGTTTCTTGCCACCCCACTTCCTGATTTGCATGACAGGAGTACCTGCATCCAAACTGCCCTAAAGGCCCGCCCTTAGAGCAACTCAAATTCTGTAAAACTGTGTGAAACTTCTTTGCACGATAAATTGGAGGATACAATGCCCTCTGCATTTGCAGCCAAGAAAAGTTATCAGGTGGCGAAGCGCCCATGGTGAGACCATCCCCAGCCAAAAAAAGTTCAAACCATAGCCTCGTTAGCCGCTTGGTCATGTGGTTTTGGAATTCCAGTCTCTCGCTTCTTAGTCCCATTCCAGTCTCTTGTGTGATATCGTCTAGGAATCAGGATGGACTACCTTGTAGGGGTGGTCCTAGCGCTGAACGCCGACTCGGACTCCTTGTACTCGGTTGGTATTATACAAGTTCAATGCCTCAAATATCATGTTGACGACACCGTTATTGTGGAAATAGTTTGACTCGCTTCTAGTAGCTTCCAAGTATTTGTACTCCTACCGGCTCCTTTGGCAGTTCGTCTCTGGCGGCTTTGTCGGACCTTCAAGCGACCTTCCATCGGGTGACTCGATAGTTCCCTAAGGTGTGGCACAACACCCTGCCTTCTTTAGACTTCCTCTTACCCCATGGAGTAGTCTTTGACGAGAACTTGAAACTGAACATGATCATGTCCGCGAGGCTCCTTTGTCGTTCCACCGCCTCCCCATTGATGATGGTGTAGGCCTTGGCACATATGGCGATGCGCTGGGCCTCAAGGAGGGTACCCATCAACATGTAGTCCATGAAGGGCTTGGTCCATCTAGGGTTGATTAGGAGGACCTCTTCTCCTTGTGCCCATGCATCTTCGTTGGGGGAGGAGGCAACTCACTTGGACCAGATTGGGACTCGGGAGCAGCCTTTTCCTTGACTAACAGTGAGTGCAACTCCTGTAAGAAAACGCTTGGCGGGACCGAGTCACGAGCGGGCCGTAGTCTGGCTAGCTTGTTTGTTGCCTCATTGTATCAGCGGAGCACGTGCTTGAGCTCAAGGCCGTCGAAAGCCCCTCCATGCTGGATCTTTGCAGGTCCATTCCTTAATGATTTGCCGGACGACGAGATTCGAGCCCCCATGGGCGATGAGCCGATGAATACCGAGCGATACGATGGTGAATATCCCGTGTAGGAGTGCATTGTACTTGGCCGCATTGTTCGACGCGGGGAAGTCAGGTTGCAGGACGTACTTGAGATCTTCCCCTCTGAGGGAGGCGAGTAAGACACTAGCACCCGTGCCCTTGGCTGTTAGTGATCCATCAAAATGGAGTATTCGGTACTCGAGATTGACTGTAGGAGGGAGGACTTGAGCCTTGTGGTTGAGCTTCATGCTAAACTGCTTGAGGTTATCGAATGTCCCTACTAGGTCCATTATTAGGTCCTCCTTTTAGGTCTTGATTACCGCGCCGTCCACGTAAGCTTGCATGTTTCTTCCATTCAGCTTGTGGAAACAACGCTGGATGCATTGTTGGTACATGTCGCATGGTTTTTCAAACCAAAGGGTAGGAAGGTGTAGCAGAAGGCATTTGAAGGGGGTGATGAAGGACATCTTGAACTGGTGCTAGCCCGAGTAGGCGTCCAGTAGACATAGCACTTCCTGTTGAGTCAAACTTGTCTTAAAGAAAGGCAGGCCGGCAGCAGCAGCAGCGGCGCATACCTTGCTAGCCAAGGTAGTAGTAAAAGAAAACGTAGTAAATCCTATAGTAAATGTATAGGGCAGCAGTTATGTAAACAATACCTGTGACATCAACGCTTAGATAAGCTAGTATAGTTAGTCGGTTCAGTTTTAGCTATAAAAGGAGTTGCACCCCGGTTGTAGCCAATCCATCAAGCGTAGAAGCAATCTAGCGCCAAGCCATTCAACAACGATCCATCAAGTAGTGTAGCTAGCTTGTGAAGTACTAGTAGTACTCTCCTATGTAAGAGTGCGTGCGTACACTATATAAGCAGTAGTTCATCTCTTGTTTGTTCTTGCGTCCGTTTTGGTTGATCCTCGGTAGAGTTAACTAGTCTACACATTGGGGCTAACAATTGGCATCAGAGCCCTAGGTTTCAGTAGCGATGGCCGGTGTAGAAGGAGAGCAGCAGCGCAACACCTGTCGCAGTCATCACAATACAACTCCCAGTCGCTGCGTCCACGGGAGCAGTGAGCACACAACCAGTCTAGGCGCGACCGTAGCGGTGAGGTCGTGGTTAGGGAGATCGTGCGCGAGATCGCATGCAAAGGTAGCATGCCCATCACCTTCCCGATGCTCACGCGCTCGAACTATAGCGAGTGGGCGTTGATCATGGAGTGCAATCTCCATGCCGTGCGCCTTTGGGTTTCCATGGAGGACAACATGGTCGAAAGAAATGAGGTCAGGAAAGCCGTGGCAGCGCTCATGCGCGCCACGCTGCCGGAGATGCATGACATGCTTGCGGCGAAGGCAAACGCCAAGGAGGTGTGGGAAGCCATTCGGACCCAGCGTCACGGCAACAACCGCGGGCGTGAGGCGAATGCGTAGAAGCTGCGGGTGGACTTCGAGAACGTCACCTTCAAGGCGGGCGAGCTCGTCCACGACTTTGCCATGCGGATCTCCAGCCTTGCGTCGCAGCTCCACGCGCTTAGCGACGTCATGGACGACACGAGAATGGTGGGAAAATATCTCTGTGTCGTTCCACCTCGCTTCGCTCAGGTAGCAATCTCCATCGAGACCTTGCTTGACCTGAGTGAGCTCGCCATCGAGGAGCTCACGGGACGGCTACGGGTGGTCGAGGACCACCTCGAGGATGGTCGCAGGAGCTTCAGTGGCGGACGACTCTTACTCTCGAAGGAGTGGGAGGTGAGGAAGCTTCAAGGACGCGGTGGCGGTGCCACGAGCAACGGAGGCGGCACCGGCTGAGGCGGTGGTCGCACCCAAAGCGGAGGCGACAACTTTGGGCGGAAGCCAGGCCAGCCCCAATAGCAGGACGGGGCCAGATGAGGCGCCGACAATGACAATGAAAAGTGCCACTATTGCGGCAAGCCGGGTCATTGGTTCCAGGCATGTCTCACAAGGATTGTTGACGAGGCAGCTGTGGTTTCGGCAAACCTTGTCCAAGCTGACATGGACGGTGCGCCGGTAGTCTTGATGGCTTGCGCTGAAACCGTGCAAGAAGGCCCAGCGCCACCCGCGACCACGGTACCGGCAACCGTCGTGTCCGTGCAGGAGGCATGGAGCCTGTCAGCAGAATTCATCCCTACAATGGTAATCAATTCTCCGACAACATTGTTCTCGGGGCCTATTGACTGGGAAGCGATGAAGGCACGAGCGTGGGGAACTCACGCCCCGGCAACCGTCGTGTCCGTGCAGGAGCACAGAGCCCGTCAGTAGAATCCATGCCTACAGTGGTAGGCAATTCCCGACAACATTGTTCTCAGGGCCTATTGACTGGAAGGCGATGAAGGCATGCATGGGAAGTCACACCCCAGCAATGCTCGGGCCCATGGCACATCTGGTGGACCATGCCCCGACATGATGTTGGCGACCATCGAGTCCGTGGAGGAGCGCACGACGATTCAGGCCGGCCATACCTCGACAACCAAGTGTCCGGGGTCCATCGCGTTGGCAGGAGATAGCTCCCCGACAATGGCGTGTGCGTGCGGCTACGTCTTCCTCAAGGAGGAGAGAGCCGTGACCACACCCACGCTTGTAGGTGACAAGCGCAACGATGGTTGGTTCCTTGACAATGGCGCCACAAACCACATGACTAGTTCGGTCGACGTGTTTGCGGAGCTGGACCACTCGATCGCTGGGAAGGTGTGGTTCGCTGATGGCTTGGTTGTGGATATCCATGGCCTTGGGACCGTCGTCTTTATCGTCGACGGGGGAGACCACAACGCGTTCATGGATGTCTTCATCCCGACCAAAGTTCAAAAAAGTGCTAGGCGTTAATTATGCGTTTGGCCACCTACTTGCGCTTTTCTAGCTTAGGCGCGATTAGGCGTTACGACTGTAGCATGAAGAAATAAGCTAGATGGGCTGGCCTAGCCCATTAAACCACAGGCCCATCTTCATATCCTCCTACTAAAGCTCTCTTATGGTGCAATCGACAGGAAATTTAGGTTTCGTCCTCACGCCGCCTCTTCCCCTCGTCCTCTCTCCCTTGCTGCACGAGGCTGCTTCTCTCTCTCTCTCTCTCTTTATCCCTTGCTGGAGAAGCTCGATCCCTCGCCGGAGAAGCCTGATCCCTCGCCGAAATCAGTCAATTTGTCGTCAGAGTAGCTGAATCCTTCGTCGATGAGGATGAATCCTCGCAGGGGAGGTCGAATCCCCGCCGGGGAGATTGATTTCTCGCCTAAGAAACGTGATTCCTAGCCGGAGGACCTTGCCGGCTGCTTTTTTGAGCGCCCTGGGCCAAAGCGAGGTTCTAGGCCAACGCCCAACGCTTAAGCACGCCTAGGCAAGCGCCTAATAGCGCTTTTTTGAACAGTGATCCTGACACTCAAGAATAGCGTCATCAACATCGGCCAGCTCAACGAGAACTAGTACGACATCGCCATCTGGCGTGGGGTGCTCACTGTGCGCGATCAGCACAGACGGTTGCTCATCAAGGTAATCTGAGCACCAAATCGCTTGTATAAATTTTTGTTTTGTCCTGTGTGACCAATGTGCCTTGCCGTAGGGCATGTCTTCGACGCCTGACGCTGGCATGCTCGGCTTGGGCACCTGCATTTCGGCGGGCTGTGAAGGATGGCGCGTGGTGGTTTGGTTCACGGCCTATCGTACATAGAGCACGCAAATGAGCTCCGCGAGGCTTCCCTTGCTGGGAAGTAGCGGCGCCTGACGTTCCCACAAAAGGCGAAGTTCAGGGTGGAGAAGCCCTTGGAGTTGGTCCATGGTGACATATGTGGCTCGATCATACCGGCAACGCCGGTACATGCTACTAGTCGTCGACGATCGTAGCCGTTTCATGTGGGCGGTGCTCCTCGCCTCAAAGGATGAGGTGGAGCGGGAGTGCAACCACAAGTTGCGCATACTCCGCATTGATCAGGGTGGCGAGTTCACTTCGGCCACCTTCTATGGGCATTGCGCCGAACAAGGGGTACAGTGTCACCTCATCGCCCCTTACTCGCCGCAGCAGAATGACGTCGTCGAGTGGAGGAACCAGATGGTTCTTGGGATGGCACACACCATGCTCAAGGCCAAGCTGGTGTCGAGCACGTTTTGGGGGGAGGCGGTGCTCGCAATAGTCTTCGTCCTCAACCGTTCCTTCACGCGGAGCGTCGACGGCATGACGCCATACGAGGCGTGATATGGGAGGAAGCTCGACATGCGCTTCCTCCGCATCTTTGACTCGCCCACAGCTAAAGGAACTCGACGATAGAAGCACCCCAGTGGTGTTCTTCGGCTACGAGGCGGGCTCCAAGGCGTACAAAATGTATGACATTGTCTCGAAGCGTGTGCATATCTCCCGCGATGTTGTCTTCGACGAGGAGGCACGTTGGAGTTGGGAGGCGCTAGGAGAGGCGCCAGTGAGTAGCTCCTTCACCATGGAGTACACGTTGTGCACAAGTGTTGGTGCTTAGGCAGCATCCCCGAGCACAATGGCGACCCCGAGCTCAGTGACACCGGGTATAGCAACCCTGACCACTGTGGCCCCAAGCCTAGTGGCTCCAAGCACAACAGGTGCAACAGCCCCTCGCTCTGCAACCCCAGACACCTCAAGCGAGGTCGTGCCAGTTTAGTTTGCAACACCACCTACAGTGCGATCGGACCTATTCGACGCTGATGACAGCGGCGGCACCCCACACCGATACCGACGGGTAGATAACCTTTTCACCGAGCCGCCACAATTGGCAGAGAATGTCGGTGATGACGGCGGGACTTGTGTTGCATCTGATGGCCGGCGTGGAGCCGATCACATTTGTGTTGCATCTGATGGCCGGCGAGGAGTTGATCACGTTCACTGAAGCAGAGCGCGAGTAGTGCTAGCATCGCGCGATGCTGGACGAACTGTCGTCGATTGACGACAACACTACCTGGACACTCACCACGCTGCCCGCAGGGCATCGAGCTATTGGGCACAAGTTGGTGTACAAGTTAAAGAAGCACGAGCACGACGCCATCGTCGGATCTCCCCTCATCCCTAGCCGCGGTGCCACGTAGCCTGCCACTGAGTGGGGCTTGCCTCTGGGTGCCAACCACTGGTGGAGAGGCAAGCACCGATCTTGACACGCGGCTGGGTGCCCCTTAGCAGGGATGCAACTCACCGGGGTCGTCGGCGATGAAGTTGAGTGTGAGAGCCTAGCTTAATAGGGATGATAGACTACTCATATCAACAAAGAATTCCTTCTTTTCCAGGAGCCCATTTGGAAAGAACTCGAAAGGTAAGCGTGTTGAGCTTGAAGCAATTCAGGATGGGTGACTGTTTGACAAGTTAGTCCCAGGTGCGCACGAGTGAGGACAAAGTGTGCAGGAAAGACTAGTGTTGATCTGTGGGGCCAGTCTAGATTCTGCCAGTAGTAACGACCACTAACTGGCGGGTGTGTTTGGGGCATTACAAGTTGGTATTAGAGCCGACCCTCGCGGTTACATGGATGCATGGTCATGTTGTGCATGGCATTTGTGGCTATGACACATCTGCCGAACTGGACGCATAGACGTGTGCCAAGAGGGAACATTCATGTGAGCCGACGAGGATGTCGGTTCCTTTGAGTGGGGATGTATGTGAGAGCCTGGCTTAATAGGGATGATAGACTACTCATCAATAAGGAATTCCTTCTTTTCTGGGAGCCCATTCGGACAGAACTCCAAAGTTAAGTGTGCTGAGCTTGGAGCAATTTCAGGATGGGTGACTGGAAGTTGGTCCCAGGTGCGCACGAGTGAGGAGAAAGTGCGCAGGAAAGACTAGGGTTGATCTGTGGGGCCAGTCTAGATTCTGCCAGGAGTAATAGCCGGTAACCGACAGGTGTGTCCGGGGCATTACATCGAGGTACCCGAAGCGAAAGATCTGTCCCTTTGGGAAGGAGACGACAAGGACCAGCTTCCTAGCCGTGTTGGCGATGAAGCGCAAGGAGCCAGAGAAGAGACCTCGGTTTGGTGCGAAGCGACTAGTCTTGAAGGTTGAGGAAGCCATCCCAATCCAATCAGCTAGACCATGCGAACAACCCGTACACGACGATCCAACTTCGGTGTTCTGAGTTTGGCAGTGCCGTCGAGCATCAACTGATTTTTTCAAAGAGGGATGCGAGCGGCGGGTTGAGATGGTAGCAGAAGAGACACACGATCTACCTAAGTTTGGGCCCTCCCTGGAGAGGTAATACCCAACTCCTTCCTGTGCTGGTTGTATTGCTAGGCTGCTCACCGGCGATCGGGAAGATCATGGGAGAGGGTTTCTTGGGTTACAAGTTGGTGCTGCGGTAACGTCCTAGCAAGAACAAAGGGCTTGGTGGAAACCCTAGATCTAGATGGCTCTAGAATATGTTCAATCCCCCTGAGAGGCCCCTAGCTCGCCATATGTACCTTGTCGGGTTAGGGTTACATGGCTTTGGTCAGACTAAAGGTGGGCTCGTGCCACCACTTGAACCAGACCATGCCGAGCACCAACACGACATTTTTTTTGCCTTGCCTCTAAAGTAGATGCAATGTTTGGCTGGTGCCGGGGAGCGAGTGGTTGACTCAGCCCACTCGGGGATGACATGGACAACCCTTGTATGGCTGGCGGTACCTAGGTATCATATACTCGTCTTCTTTGGTTCTAGCCACCATAGGAATCACACACCACCCAGGGCGCGTGTTTGCCAGTGTGCAGAGGTTGCTCGCCTATCATGGCCTCCCCCCGTCTGTTGGTTCCAGGCCACTCATCACCGCATGACTAGTCAGCTCGTGGCCGATGGCCAAGTTGCCGCCAAGATCGACATGACGGCTCCACCCACTCCATTTCACACATGCACCTTGCATCAAAGTTGCGTGTTTGCCCCCTAGTCGCTACTCGTCGCTGCTCCTCATCGACATCTCACCTGCACGACTTTCTCCACAACCTCCCCTACAATCACGATGGCTCCTGCATCATCTTGTATTTGTGTCCTAGCTTCTAGTTTTCTATATTATCCACTGCATCCACCAAATCCATTGCCCTTTCATGTTTTATGCCTTGCAAGTCCACCAAACTTTTATATGTCAACATTCTTTTCTAGTCCTTGTGTCCGTAGGATTTTCGTAGCCTTCGTTTGCATTGTTGTTGATCTACACCCATTCTTTTGCCGCTGGTTTCTAGGGAACGATTTTTTGTGCAATGCTTCATTCTCTTGATGTGCCATCTTCTTTTGACAACCCATCTCCTCTTGATACTTATCGTGCATCTTCTACTGATGCGATGTCTTCCTTTGGTGCGCCATCTTGTCGTTACCCCCCTTTGGCTTGACTCAACATGTTTTTGAAGCCTTCTTATTACACTTCAAAACTGGATGTGTGCGGTGGCGCCAAGCTTCGGGCGTTCTTTGGGAGAAGATACTGCTACATAAGCTTAAAGGCAAGTTCTATAGGACGGTGATTCGACCTGCGTTGTTGTGTGGCGTTGAATGTTGGCAAACTAAAAGACAACATGTCCAACAACTAGTTGTAGCAGAGATGGGCATGTTGAGATGGCTATGTGGCCACGCAAGAAAGGACCAGTCCGGAATGATGATGTACGTGGTGAGCAGTATTAGTATTGGTCTAGGAGTTTGCATTAGTCCATATTTCTTCCTTGTACCGAAGTCTTTAATATATTTGCCCCTTGGGCTATGCAATAGATATAAGTTGTATCAGTAATATGTTTAAACCTGTTGTGTATCCAATGCTCAACAAATATATTTTGCGCCTTTGTAGCTCCCCTTTAAATTTTTCATTTTTTCTCTTCTTTTTGCTTAATTTGATTTTGTAGTTGTTGTCTATCCATTAAATTTTTGGTTGCTGCATAGGAGCCACCGTGCTGTGAGCAAGGAAGGCAAGGATCATAACAGGGTGAAAAAGCCAAAGCATGAGTTTTTTCTCTATATGCAAGTCATTATTGTTTTAAATTTTATTTTCTTGACAGTGATGTGGTTACCGTTATTTGATCTGTTGTGTTGTCCATAGTGATTACTATAGGGAGAAGGAGAAGGCAAACGGAAGAAAGTTAAACGCTCGAGATGCAAGTAAACAGGCTAAGTGGATGTGGAAAAAGATGAGTGATGCTGTAAGTTATTTCTGGAACCGAAAGTTGTTTATTGGTAGACATACAAATAAATAATTTTACTTTTAAAAAGAAAATAAATAGTGTTTATTTATTAAGGTAATAAGGTAAAATATCATAATTATAAGTGCGCATGATCAGACTTATCATGTAGCTTGTCTCTCAAATCAACTTGAACCTGCAGTCTCGTCGTTACGTATGGTCATTATATCTTACTCCCTCCGTTCCCAAATATTTGTCTTTCTAGGCATTTCAAATGGACACAACATACGGATGTATGTAGACTTATTTTAGAGTGTAGATTCACTCATTTTGCTCCGAATGTAGTCACTCGTTGAAATCTCTAGAAAGACAAATATTTGGGAACGGAGGGAGTAGTACATAAGTACTGTATATGTTTATAACTTTGTGACTCATTCTTCTATCTTGGACACAGATCCATCTGTCTAGGCTGATCCTCTTTTTAACCATGTACTATACTCCCTCCGTTCACTTTTGTAAGTCATTTCAGACAACTCAAAATAGGTTGTTTTGCACATTATCTGAAATGTCTTTAAGGTCTTATAAAAGTGAACAGAGGGAGTAGTAATATTCTGTCACATTGGATGTACATTCGAGGAAGCATGCATGCGCCCAAAGGAATGTTCCTCCTGGCCTCCTAGCCATCCTAGAATAATCATAATTCATCGCAGCAAATGGCATCTCTTTTGCACACACTCGTATGCGCGTCGCCACAATACAAAATTCGGAGCCGCACATGCGCAAATGCCAACTACAATATAGTTTATATTTGTGCAAATGTACAAACTACGGTTTGGAGAACTTACAAGTAATGGAAGCAAAACGCGTCGCCGGCGATTTCTTTTCTTTCAATAATGCACATCCAACTGAGCTCCACTAAATTAGAGGACAGGACATATAAGTATACGAAAATTCTCCAAGGCAAAATTTCTTACATTTTTTTTAGAGAAAAAGCCAGGGGCCTTGCTTTATTGTGAAAAAGATTTTTCTTTAAACAACTTCCTCTCAGATTGTGTTTCGTAATACTAAGCAAAGAGAATGAGTGTTTAAAAGTCGATTGTTGGTTTGACAATAAAACGTGACAACTCTGTGTGGGGGCCGGCATGCCATCTTGGCATGAATTGAAAGTTCCCTTTCCTAAACGATGCTCATCTATCTCCCCAGAATCTTTGGAGAGATACATTTGTGGCCCATCTCTTTCCAAAGGACCGAGTCTTCTCATACACACCTCCCACAAATTTCCTTATCACCGGAAGCATGATTGAATCCTCCATGGCTCTTGTTTGTAGCCTTTCTTACTTCACCAGCTCTAGCGTTCTCCTTACCCGTAGAAACTTCCTTGCCATTGTGGATCCTGATGCCTCGTTGGGATTCACTATAATCATTGGGTTCCTCCCCTGCCGCCCACGACGCCTCCGCCCCGATCCTCAATGAGAGTCCACATACTCCATTTTAGGTTCGCCACCAACGACACAGGTTGTTGTCGTTCCTCTATGGTAGACGTCGGATCTCCGCACCACACTTCACATTCTCCACCGGTGGGCTAGCTTTTTGGATAAACCTAATATAACTTGAATTATAACAACAAAGTCTTTCAGTCCCAAACAAGTTGTGGTAGGCTAGAGTTGAAACCCAAAAGATATTGAAACTAAGTCATGGTTCTGTCATGTGGATAGCTAACTTCTATGCACCCCTGTCTGTGGCAAAATCTTTGGTGATATTCCAGTCCTTCAGGTCTCTTTACAGACTCCTCCCATGTCAAGTTTGGTCTATCTCGACCTCTCTTTACATTATCAAAGCCTTAACCATCAGCTATGCGCTGGCGGGGCCTGCGTTGAACATGCCCAAACCATCCCAGACAATGTTGGACAAGCTTCTCTTCAATCGGTGACACCCCAACTCTCACGTATATCATCATTCCGGGCCCGGTCCTTTCTTGGCCAACGCTCAGTGCCATACAACATCGTAGGTTGAATCGCCGTCCTATAAAACCCGCCTTTTAGCTTTTGTGGAACTTTCTTATCACAGAGAATGCTAGAAGCTTGGCGCCATTTCATCCATCCAACTTTGATTCGATGGGTCACATCTTCATGACTTCATCAATATCACCATCCTTCTGCAGCATCGACCCCAAATACCAAAAGGTGTCCGTGTGAGGTATCACTTGTCCATCAATGCTAACTTCCTCGTGCCTAGTACTACTGAAATCGCACCTCATATACTCAATCTTAGTTTTGCTAAGCCTAAAACCTTTTGATTATAAAGTCTGTCTCTGAAGCTCCAACTTCCTATTAACCCCTGTCAGACTATCGTGACTAGCACCACATCATCCGCAAAGAGCATACACCATGGGCTATCTCCTTGTGTATCCCTTGTGACCTCATCCATCACCAAAGAAAAAAGATAAGGGCTCAAAGCCGACCCTTGGTGCAGTCCAATTTTAATTGGAAAGCTGTTTGTGTCTCCATCACTCGTTCGAACACTTGTCACAACATTATCATACATGTCCTTGATGAGGGTAATGTACTTTGTTGGGACTTTGTGTTTCCCCTAGGCCCACCACATGACATTCCACGACATCTTATCACAGGCCTTCTCCAAGTCAATGAACACTATATGCAGGTCATTTTCCAAGTAACTAATTTATTGCCGTATTTTATGCTAAAATTTAGGACAAAGCCCCCTACAAGGCAGAGGCTATAAGACTAAGTGCAGAATACAAAGAAAAAAAGGGAAGGATGAACTGCTCTTCACCAGAAGTGGTCTCCATGCCCCCACTGGTGAATGACACGGCTTCAGAGGTGATCGCCACGCCTCCAGCGGTGAATGGCACGCCACCAGCTGTGAATGGCACACCTCTACAGGTGATCGTCATGCCACCAGCTGTGAATGACACGCCACCAGCTGTGAATGGCACACCTCTACAGGTGAACATACTAAACAAATTGATGCCAACTATTAACTTTATAAATATTGGTTTGACATGCGTTTTTTGTCGATTTTGGGAATATAGGAGCCCAACGTCAGTGACCCGTCTTGGCTTCAGGATCTTCCAGCACCTCCACAGGTGTGTTCACCAGACGAAATCTGCCAACTTTATTTCATGCCGACTTGTTATAAATATTGAGACGTGCTTTTTTCGGCATTGAAAATGTAGGAGCCAGTATTCAGCTTTAGCGGAAGTTCAATGGTATGTTCCCGATATTTATCTTTTTGTTAACATTGAATCTATTTATATGTTTTAGTCACATCTTTGTTGTAGGACCAGGTGTCTATGTATGTTTCAACTGGGCCGGAAGCATCAAGTGATTCGGAGTCTTTGTTTAAGGTAACGTCTTAAATCTTTAAGCAAGTGACGCTAATTCTGAATTTTACGTGTCTTTATTTGTCGTGAGTTAATCAAGTAATTCTGAATTCTAGTCACATCAAGTGATTTTCGTTGGGGCGTATCCCTCCCAGCGACGCGCCACATCGGAACCCGGGTGTGGTGGCAAATGGGCAAGGATCGGGCTGTCACCCTCCTAGCGGCGTGCCGTATCTTGATCTGGATACGGTGGCAAGTGAGCGATGATCGGGTCGTCACATCCTTTGTGGCATGCTACATCGGCGCTCGGATGTAGTGGAAAATGAGCAAGGGTCTTCGCATTTGACTCGACGAGTGCGAAAGGTAAGGAAGCTAGCTGAGCCTAGGAGGATTCGCTTAGGTAGCTGGAACGTAGGGTCTTTGACAAGGAAGCTTCGGGAGCTACTTGATGCAGCGGTGAGGAAAGGTGTTGATATCCTTTGCATCCAAGAAACCAAATGGAGGGGACAGAAGGCGAAGGAGGTGGAGGATACGGGCTACAAGCTGTGGTACACGGGGACGGCTACAAACAGAAATGGCGTAGGCATCTTGATCAACAAGAGCCTCAAGTATGGAGTGGTAGACGTCAAGAGACGTGGGGACCGGATTATCCTGGTCAAGCTGGTAGTTGGGGGCTTAGTTCTTAATGTTATCAGCGCGTACTTGCAATTTGGGTTTGTTGCACCAATTATACTGTAGGGGGTTCCCTTACAATCTTTCTGTCAAAAAAATGAGAACACCAAGAGGGAGTTCTAGGAAGGCCTGGAAGATATGGTTAGGAGTGTATCTATTGGCGAGAAGCTCTTCATTGGCGGAGACCTCAATGGCTACGTGGGTACATCTAACACAGGTTCTGAAGGGGCGCATGGGGCTTTGGCTATGGCATCAGGAATCAAGAAGGAGAAGATGTCTTAAGCTTTGCTCTAGCCTATGCCATGATTGTAGCTAACACCCTCTTTAGAAAGAGAGAATGACATCTGGTGACTTTTAGTAGTTGCCAACACTCTAGCCAGATTGATTTCATCCTCTCGAGAAGAGAAGATATGCGTGCATGCTTAGACTGTAAGGTGATACTTGGAGAGAGTGTTGTACCTCAGCATAAGCTGGTGGTTGCTGACTTCCGCTTTCGGGTTCGTGTCCAGCGGGATAAGCGTGCCAAAGTCGCTAAAACGAAGTGGTGGAAGCTCAAGGGGGAGGTAGCTCAGGCGTTCAAGGAGAGGGTCATTAAGGAGGGCCCTTGGGAGGAAGGAGGGGATGGGGACAATGTGTGGATGAAGATGGCGACTTGCATTCGTAAGGTGGCCTCGGAGGAGTTTGGAGTGTCCAGGGAAAGGAGAAGCGGAGATAAGGATACCTGGTGGTGGAATGATGATGTCCATAAGGCGATTAAAGAGAAGAAAGATTGCTTCAAACGCCTATACCATAGAGAAGTACAAGATGGCGAAGAAGGCCGCAAAGCGAGCTGTCAGTGAAGCAAGGGTCGGTCATATGAGGACCTCTACCAATGGTTAGGTGTGAAGGAGGGCGAAAGGGACATCTATAAGATGACCAAGATCCGAGAGAGGAAGACGAGGGATATTGGCCAAGTTAAATGTATCAAGGACGGAGTAGACCAACTCTTGGTGAAGGACGAGGAGATTAAGTATAGATGGCGGGAGTACTTCGACAAGCTGTTCAATGGGGTGAATAAGAGTTCTACCATTGAACTGGACGACTCCTTTGATGAGACCAGCATGCGTTTTGTGCAGCGAATCCAGGAGTCTGAGGTCAAGGAGGCTTTAAAAAGGATGAAAGGAGGTCAGGCGATGGGCCCTGATTGTATCCCCATTGAGGTGTGGAAAGGCCTCGGGGACAAAGCGATAGTATGGCTAACCAAGCTTTTCAACCTCATTTTTCGGGCAAACAAGATGACAGAAGAATGTCGACGGAGTACATTAGTACCAATCTTCAAGAACAGGGGGGGGGGGGTTCAGAGTTGTACTAATTGCCGTGGAATTAAGCTGACGAGCCATACAATGAAGCTATGGAAGAGAGTCATTGAGCACCACTTAAGAAGAATGACAAGCGTGACCAAAAATCGGTTTGGTTTCATGCCTGGGAGGTCGACCATGGAAGCCATTTTCTTGGTACGACAACTTATGTAGAGATACAGGAAGCAAAAGAAGGACTTGCATATGGTGTTCATTGACTTGAGAAGGCCTATGATAAGATGCCACGGAATGTCATTTGGTGGGCCTTGGAGAAACACAAAGTCCTAGCAAAGTACATTACCCTCATCAAGGACATGTACGATAATGTTGTGACAAGTGTTCGAAGAACTGATGTCGACACTGATGACTTCCCGATTAAGATAGGACTGCATCAGGGGTCAGCTTTGAGCCCTTATCTTTTTGCCTTGGTGATGGATGAGGTCACAAGGGATATACAAGGAGATATCCAATGGTGTATGCTCTTTGCGGATGATGATGTGCTAGTTGACGATAGTCGGACGGGGTAAATAGAAAGTTAGAGTTATGGAGACAAACCTTGGAATCGAAAGGGTTTAGGCTTAGTAGAACTAAAACCAAGTACATGATGTGCGGTTTCAATACTACTAGGTGTGAGGAGGAAGTTAGCCTTGATGGGCAGGTGGTACCTCAGAAGGACACCTTTCGATATTTGGGGTTAGTGCTGCAGGAGGATGGGGGTATTGATGAAGATGTGAACCATCGAATCAAAGCCGGATGGATGAAGTGGCGCCAAGCTTCTGGCATTCTCTGTGACAAGAGAGTGCCACAAAAGCTAAAAGGCAAGTTCTATAGGACGGCTTTTCGACCCGCAATGTTGTATGGCGCTGAGTGTTGGTCGACTAAAAGGCGACATGTTCAACAGTTAGGTGTGGCAGAGATGCGTATGTTGAGATGGATGTGTGGCCACACGAGGAAGGATTGAGTCCGGAATGATGATATACGAGATAGAGTTGGGGTAGCACCAATTGAAGAGAAGCTTGTCCAACATTGTCTGAGATGGTTTGGGCATATTCAGCGCAGACCTCCAGAAGCTCCAATGCATAACGGACGGCTAAAGCGTGTGGAGAATGTCAAGAGAGGTCGGTTCCCCCCCCCCCCCCCCCCCCCCCCTTTTTTTTTTCTGGTGATGTTTTTGTTTTTGCTTTTGCGTGCTGGGACAAATACAAGAGACGTGGGAGGGGACCGAACAATTCCAGAAAACGGAGGTGGGATGGGGGAGGCCGGATGAAATGAAAAATAGCGACGCATAAACACCAAATCTCTTTTAATAGTGAAGAAAGATTGCGACATGTCTTTCTGTTAGACATATCAAATATGTTAACTGATAAAATTGTTTTCTTTCAATCTGCATAGAAAGGAAAAGGTGATGGCGTGCGGCCTTCGCCCCCGTCGGTGAACAGGCCAGCTGTGAGGTATCTGCAAATTAAAGCTCACATTATTGTTTACAGTTGTGTTTGTGCCAACAATTTGACCGATGTTGCTCCAAACTGTGATGCAGGCGAGGTAGCAAGTAGAAAAGGGAGCAAGACAAAACTTGTGTTGTGAGTCTCAGTTAATTTGCATTGATATTTGCATCCCTCCAAATGTCACGTGCTGCACAGATTTTTCTTATTTACACCCAGTAAGGTGCTGTGCTGCAGACCTTGTGGACGCTGCACGTCATGGCAGCCAGACAGCGTGCGATTGAGCTCCACTACTCCAGTTGAGATCAGCTTGTAGAGTTTCACATTCTTCGGTTCAGCTTGTAGACTTTTTTTTCTTTTCTTTTCTTGAGTGCAAATGTTAAGGGTCCGTAGGAACAATTTTGTACAAGTTTTCTGCTAGCAAATGTACAGGGCTACGTAATTTGTTTAGTAATCGTAAATTGCTAGCAAAAGTTGTTGTCCTGAACCAGCATATGACTTGTGGCTATACTTCTTTTTTTTGTTTTCGAGAAAACCTGTGGCTATATTTGGAGGATTAAGTTATTGCTAGGACTAATTGATCATTTGGTCAGTCAGCTTTTCATGAGCTCCCATATTTCAGTAAACTCGTTTCTCCATGGGTTCCCTCTTACGGATTTAATGTCTGACTGGAATGATGATTGGAATTGGCTGTTGAACATAGTTAACCTAGATTTAATTTTTCCAACACGGCGTGTGGAAATCTTGGTACTGTAAATATTTAGATCATATATGTGTGATTTGCTGCCCAGTAGGAACAAAAGCAAATGAATTCTTGTTAAGAAAAGCATTTTTGTGAATAGTCAGCTGTTGAACCATCTGATTTACTACAAATGATCTGCAATGCCTTGTGTTTGTTTACGGAGGAAGTGTTTTGTCGCTCCCTTATGATTATCTTACATTCTTCACGTGGGAGAGTAGACAACTTTTGGCGATGAAATTGTGCGTTTCCTATGTGCTGAATGTTTTCTGGATTATATCATTTGTGATGATTTCTTGATAAATAATTTAATTTAATTTGTCAGTGGTTTCCGCCATCGAACCTTCAAATGTAATCCACGTTTTAGTTTTAAGCCATGGATTAGTGGCGCCTACCTCAGTGAGACCTTTTTTCCTTTTGAGATTCATCCCTGCTTTTATTAACTCATAATATTGTCAGGGATACAGATGATATTTGGTTTCTCAGTCAACCAAACATGCCTACCTAAAGGTAAAGAAATTACAGCTTTAGCTAAAGGGAGAATGTGCTTCTAAATTTGAGTCTCTTCTCATGGACCTCAGGCCACAGCCCAATAACGAGCAGCGCTTGATCGATGAATTCCTTCGAGGTGCCTGTTGTTTGACCGATTGACTGTTGACCAGGTGAAATCCTTCGGGGTGCCTGTTGTTTGACCGATTGACTGTTGACCAGTTGACATTTCACCGAATCTTAAAAAACATAAATTTGAAAAAAAATCATGAATTTAGAAAAAAGTAAACAAAGTTAAAAAAATCAAGTACTTGAAAAGGGGTTACAAATTTGAGAAGTTCAGAAATTTGAAGAAGTTCATGAATCTGAAAAGCTAAATGAATTCAAAAATAGTCTGGATTTTAAAAAGTTCCTGGACTTTTAAAAAAGTTTATGGATTTGAAAACTTGTTACCGGGTGTCAAAAAAGTTCATGCATTTGAAATAATCTTCGCAGATTTCAAAAAATTACAAATTTTAAAAGTTTCATGAAGTTGAAAGATTAAAAGGAGGGGGATAGTGACATATATGTACCCGCTTGGTCGCTAATGATGTTTATTGGCCGGCCCGTATCTGGTTTTGTTCCACCGGTTTTGGGATATTCTAGAACCTCCCATGAACAAGTTTTCTCTTTTTCTTCTTTCTTTCATGTTTAATTTGTTTCCCCATTTTTCTATTTATACTTTTTCCTTTTCCTTTTTATTTCTCCTTATTTTTCATTTTCATTTTTGCGAATATTTTTGCAATTTTTATGAAATTATCAACATGTTTTGAAATCTTGAACATGTTTTAATTTTTTCTAACAATTTTTAATATATGGGCATTTTGGAAAGTTTCCAATATTTTTTGATTTTCCCAATATTTTTGAAAAATCACAAAAAAATGATTACATTAACCTTTTTTTGAAAAACTAATTTTTTGTATTGATGAACATTTGTTGGTGTCCCGATTTTTTTTCGAAATCGTGAACATTTTTTGTATTCATGAACATTTGCCAAATTGAACATCATTTTTTAATATGCGAATATTTTTTTCAAAATCACAAACCTTTTTTGAATTCATGAACATTTTTCAATTCCCTAACATTTTTTCGAAAATCGTGAACAATTGTTTTGAAAATTCACTGACTTCTAAGCCTCTATCTATCTATTTTTTTCTTTTCAAATTGCTCTCAAAATTTATCTTTCTCTTTCTATACATTTTGAAAAAATATATTCAAATTCCTAGCAATTTTTGAATTTTTGACTCTTTTTTTTGGATTCTGAACACTTTTCTTGATTTTTCAGATTTGTTTTTGAAATCTCTACAGTTGGGCTGGCCCAAATGGTGAGCGGGAGGGAGAGGGATGACCATTAAAAAATTTCTGTCGGACCTGATAGACCAGACTTCGGCGACTTGGGACATGAACCGGCTAGAAGAAGTTTGTTTGCTGATTGACAAGGCATCGATCCTTCAAATCCCAATATGCACTAATGATATAGCGAACACATGGTCCGAGTTTTATGAAAAAAATGTTAGTACAGACAAAACTGAGGAGAGAGGCTTGGCTCGCCGGGACCTCGGGATCCTCAAGCTTCTATCGTGACGCTGACTCATGGAAACAACTCTGGAAAATCCAGGTACGAGTAAATTTCGCATGTTCTTGTGGAGACTAGCAAAACATTCCATCCCTACCGAAGATGTCAAAGCACATCAAAAGATGGCAACGTCGAGCGCTTGTGGTTTATGTGGAACACGGGATTCTTGGCGTCATTCCATGCTTGAATGTTCAATGTCTCGCAGAATTTGGGCACTTGTGGATGAAGATTTGGCAGAACATCTTTGCGCAACGTTCGAACCCAGTGTCAAACAATTGATTTTCACCATGATCGACACATTATTGCATGATGCCTTCATTCGACTAGCTGTTATCCTTTGGGCTATCTGGTGGGCTAGGAGGAAGGCCATCCATGAAGATATTTATCAAAGCCCCTTGACAACCCATCAATTCGTTACACGGTTCATCATGGAGCTTCAACTACTGTCAAGAGCAGAAACTAGAGGAACACCACCACCAAGAGTTACAGCGGCTAGACCTAAAGCTCCCCCACCGGGATTTGCAAAGATTCACGTTGATGCCGGAATTTCTATAGCCCATGCAAGGAGTGCATCTACGGCAGTGTGTCGAGATGAGGCGGGTAACTTCATGGGTAGCTAAGCCCTAGTGATCATTGGCTTAATTGATGTGGCAATAGTGGAAGCGGTTGCTTGTCATGAGGGTTTATCCCTAGCGCAAGATCTTATGCTACCCAGCTTCATTATGGCATCGAATTTGAAAGGTGGTGAGTGACATTGACAAAGGTAGTCGTGGATCTTATGGAGCTATTATTAGCGAGATTAAGCTTAGGTCATTAGCTTTTAATTGTAAATTTACTTTTGGCGGTAGAGCCTCGAACACGTATGCAAATAGGTTAGAGAAGTTTTCTCACTCTTTGGATCAGGGGCAACACGTTTGGTTGTTCGAACACCATGATCCATTTTGTATACCATACCATGCGGACTTTGAATAATTAAACTTGGTTTAATCACTAAAAAAATTATAATTGTATTGTCTAAAAAATTATTTTTTCTACACGTCATTTTAAATAAATATCATCGTGTTTCAAAAATATTGTTCATGGCATTTAAAACAAATGTTTGTGGAGGTTAAAAAATCTTTATACAATGTTAAAAAAACATTCACATGTATTAAAAAATGTTCATTATTTTTTTTAAAAACTTTTATACATTGAAAAAATGTCTATTGTCATTAAAGTTTTTGAACTTTTATTTGATGTTTTGTTTAAAAAAGTGAATTGGGAAAAAGTGTTTGAAACATGTATCTAATGAAACATGGTTTAGATTCTGAAGATGTAGCTAGAGCTTGAGATGTACTATTATTCGAAATCAGCATAAAGTGGATTCAAAGTTTTGAATTCGAGTTCATATAAGTAATCATGTGCTGTGTTGTGGAGATAATATACAGATGATGGTTTATCAAGACAACAATCATGACTGTAGATTCTTATTCAAATTGCGAAACAAATTCAAATTTAGTACATATTGCAGCGGGTAGTATATACATTTAGAATGAACTAAAATGTTGATTTGAGTAGGCTACATGCATTATACACCTAGGCAAATATTTTGATTGAACATAACAAGGATTCAAAGTTTTGAATGACATTTGTAGTAATTCATACAGTAAAATAGGACAAGACTCTTTCTTGTGTGGTGCGAGTTGTTTTTTTTTTTGATTGAGGGAAGTGCGAATCGATTTAGTACAGTACACGTTAGGCTTGTCCCATTCAAAAACCGAGGCCGCTAGATCCTCTCTCCACTAGTCACAAAACCCTAGCCTCCTTCGTCTGCCACCCCACCGCTGCCCAGTGGGAGCCTCTTTCTCGATGACGTCGTCCACCGTAATAGCTCGACATCCCACATCGACCCCACGGGATGATGATCCGTCGTAGATCTCATTATCCCGCCTGTTCAGCCGCCCCGTCCTCCACCTCCAAGGAGCTGCTCCGACAATCGCCTCGTCTATCATGGCTGCCCAGTCCCACAACCCTGCCTTAATCTGCCCCACCGGAACCGTAACATCCTCACCGACTCCTTGGATGAAGCCGAGGCCTACTCGGCGCCACCAAAGAGGTTCTACACTCATTGCATCACGTCTTCTCCTTCACTCAACCTCACGGCACCGCCGGTGCTCGATCCTGCACCGCCATGGCGCGACTCCCTCGACGCTGGCGTCGCCGGCGACATCCCGCATGGCATCTCTCCCCCATTGCGAGGCTCCCTCAACAGCGGCGTCCATACTAGCCGAAGCTACTTCTGCTGCTCCGGGTCTCATTCGCACTTCTGCTCTGATCTTGCTCTCGCTCATGATGCTGCTCTGTTATTGCTCTTGCTCGCACTGCTGATATTGGTACATGGCCTGCTGCAGCTACACAAGTTGCTACTCTGGCTCTCGTTCGCGCTGCTGCTCTCGTTCATGCTGCTGCTCTCGTCCACGCCGTTGCTCCGACAGTTATCTGCTAGTCCGTTCCCTAACTGCTGATTTAGATCACTGCTTCTCTGCTACTAGTGCTCGAGCGGCCTAAACTACCTTTGAAGCGCTTCTCTGCTACTAGTGTGTTCAGTTTCAACAGTAAAATTCAGTTTCGAAAGTAACATTCAGTTTCGATAGTAAAATTCAGTTTCGACAGTTAAGTTCAGATTCAACAATTTTTACATCATCTGCTGGAGTTGGGTATTTTTTGGTGCTGTAAATTTCACATCTAGCACTTTTTGGTGATATATTTTACATCATCTATTGGATATGCTATCAGAATCCCACTTCAGATTAACAAGGTCGGTCTTGTACTACTTCAGCCTTGCCGTCATACAGCTCACCAGAGCTGCTCCAACAATGGAACCATCCATCACAACAGAGCAGTACCCTCGATGCCATCTACAAACGCCTCAGATCTTCTTCCCCAGCTCCGACAGCAACCTCCGTCGCAACATCTTCAGGGACCAACCCAATGATGCTGAGGTCGACACGGCTACACCAAAGAGGTTGTACACTTGTTGCATCACTTTTTCCTCTACCTTCATGTCGATCTCTTTGGGCTATTTTGGTTCAAAAGAAAAGTGAAGGAAAACATAGCAATAGGAAGTTTTCCTATGGTACTTTACTATTCAATTATTCATGCATTTGGTTGAATGGAATGGAGCAAAATAAAACTGAAGCATTTTTTCCTTTCGTGTCTGTTTCAAAGAAAACACATAGAAATTTTAACATTCATCTGGACCTACTTATCAAAATCCTATGCATGAAAACAAGACTAAGTTCATTCGTGGAAAATAACATTTTAACTGTACACATTTTCATGTGGTTTGACTTTAATTTGGCCATGTTTCTTCGTATCACTGTGCTCTTCCAATTCCTATGAACCAAGCACCCTTGTAGAGAGATATCATGTGTTTACAAATGCTTTGTTTTCCACGGGCATTCCTGCTACTTGTGAGCTGCGTTGGGATTTTCTTGAAGAGAAAAGGATGATGCAGTATAATAGAGATAAGCATTTCCCTTGGTTAGAAACCAAGATTATCAATCTAGTAGGAGAACCACACAACAACTCTTTATTAGTACCTACACGAAAAATAACAAATACTTGCACCCAATGCAAACAAGGGTTTGTCAATCCCTTGGCAGTTAATTGCAAAGATTAGATCTCGTAGTGATAAATAGATAAACAAAAACATAAAAATAAAATAACGCAAATAAAAGTGCAGCAAGGTATTTTTGGATTTTAATATATGATTAAAATAGACCCGGGGTCATAGTTTTCACTAGAGGCTTCTCTCTTGAAAATAGCATACGGTGGGCAAACAAATTATTGTTGGAAAATTGATAGAAAAGAAAATGATCATGACGATATATAAGGCAATGATCATGTATATAGGCATCACGTCCGAGACAAGTAGACCGACTCTTGCTTGCATCTACTACTATTACTCCACATATCGACCACTATCCAGCATGCATCTAGAGTATTAGATTCATAAAGAACAGAGTAATGCCTTAAGAAAGATGACATGATATAGACAAAGTAAACTCAATTAATATGAATAAACCCCATATTTTTATCCTTGATGGCAAAATATAAATACGATGTCCCTTTCTGTCGCTAGGATTGAGCACCGCAAGATCGAACCCATCACAAAACACGTTTCTCATTGCAAGAAAAATCAATCTAGTTGGCCAAACCAAATCAATAGATCAGAGAGAAATACAATGCTATAATAATCATGCACAAAAGAGTTCAGAGAAGACTCAAATAATATTCATAGATAGACTGATCATAAACTCACAATTCATCAAATCCCAACAAACACACCACAAAAAGGGATTACGCCGAATAGGTCTCCAAGAACATCAAGGAGAACATTGTATTGAAGATCAAAGAGAAAAAGAAGCCACCTAGCTACTAGCTATGAACCCGTAGATCTCTGGTAAACAACTCACACATCATATGAAGGGCAACAAGGTTGATGTAGAGCCCTTCCGTGATCAACCCCCCTCCGGCAGAGTGCCGGGGAAGGCCTCCAGATGGGATCTCACGAGAATAGAAACTTGCGGCGAGAGAAAAAGTATTTCGGGTGGCTCTCTGATGTTGGGGGAACATTGGGCATTTATAGAGCTAAGATTAGGTCAAAAGGTGGCACGAGTGGCCCACAAGCCTGGGGGCGCGCCCCTAGGGTACGCCTGGCAGGCTTGTCGCCTCCTCGTGGCTCTTCAGGTCTTCTCCCGAAGCTTCTACAGTCCCATCTGGTCTAGAAAAAATCAATCCGAAGTTTTTTTCGTTTGGACTCTTTTTGATATTGACTTTATGAGAAGCCAAAAACATGCAGAAAACAACAACTAGCACTGGGCACTGAGTTTATAAGTTATGTAACACCCGGATAATTAAGCTACAGTAAACCCCAGTTAATGGTGCCATGCCATCATATTACTGTTGCTAATCCTCACTTGATCCAAATCACTATTCAAATTTAAAGTCAAAAATTCAAATTTGTCAAACATGAAAACTAAAATGTTCAAAGTGTGGCAAATAATCTCTGATTATTTGTCATGTTGAAACCTATATTTTATTATGTGTTTATAATTCCCTAAAATAAATAAAACATGGGATAAAACAATTATTAAATGCTTTTAATTAATGAACAAATACAAACTATTTAATTAAAGTGTCAAATTATTTATGGCGGTGGCTTTATTAATAATACTAATTCACGGGCTAGTGGTATATTTTAGAAAAACTAAAATAAAATGAAACTAATAAGAAATAGAGGCTACAAAAAAGAAAGAAAAAAAGAAAAATGAAAAGGGAACCCCCCTCTCTGCATGGGCCCTAACCGCTTGGCAGGCACAGTCGGCCAGCCGGTCGGCCCACCTACTCTCCCCGTTGGCGTCTTCCTCCTGTCCTCCCCTCATCCCTTATTCGCTCGACCGAGCGAGCGCACACCCTCTCCGTCCCCGCCTGACCTACTCGTCGCCCCGCGCCTCGCTGCCGAGGAGATAAGGTCGCCCCCTCGGGCTCCGCCCTTGTTCCTCACCCACTTGCCCCTGCCTCGCTCTCTCTACATTTCCCTCCTTTCCCTCCTCCCTTGTGCCCACCCGGCCTGGCCGCCGCTGCCACCTCGCCATGGCTAACGACCTCCCCTAGCCACGCGAAGACGTCGAGGAGCACCACCGACATCACCTGCGTCGACTACAGCCAGCAGCGCGAGCTGGGAGGCGCTGCAGCCCCGGATCCCCGTCGTCTTCCACCTCGGGCGCGGCCGCCCTCGCTGTCGCATTCCGGCATCACCGAGTCTCCCCTGAGCCCACTTCGTGCACCTGCAGGAGCGATGTGAGCTCCTCTTCCTTCTTCCTCTCACCTCTTGCTCGCGTTCATCCTCTGGGCCGCATTGCCGTGCTTCGACCGCCACCATGCTTACGAGCACCACGCTCCCGAGCTACTATGACCTCACTCGTCCGCCCTAGCGCGCTCATGGGGCCCCGTAGATGCCGCCCCGCTGCTCGTTTGCTCGCTCGTGCCATGTTTCAGCGTAGCCCCGAATGTCGGCGCCGCCTGCCGTCATCGCTGCGCCCAACTCCGGCCACTTTTGCCCCATGGCCACCGCCGATTGATGCGCGAGAACGTCCACTGCCGAACGAGCCCAACCCGCGGGTCTGGAGACCCTCAGTAGCCGATTTCCGACCAACACCGGCGGCGCATGATATGTCTCCAACGTATTTACTTTTCCTAACACTTTTTCTCTTGTTTTGGACTCTAATTTGCATGATTTGAATGAAACTAACCCCGGACTGACGTTGTTTTCAGCAGAACTATCATGGTGTTGTTTTTGTGCAGAAATAAAAGCTCTCGGAATGGAAAGAAACTTTGCGAGAAATTTTTATACAATAAAAGAGAATTTCTGGAGCCAAGACCTGCCAGAGAGGGGTACCTGGGTGGGCACAACCCACCAGGGCACGCCCCCTCTCCTGGCGCGCCCAGGTGGGTTGTCCCCACCTGGTGGCCCCGCAGACCCTGAAACCAACGCTATAAAATCCTATTTTTAGAGAAAAAATCAGGGAGAAAGAATTATCGTGATCCACGAGACGGAGCCGCCGCCAAGCCCTGTTCTTCCTCGGGAGGGCATATCTGGAGTCCGTTTGGGGCTCCGGAGGGGGGGATCTTCGTTCTTCGTCATCACCAACCCTTCTCCATCGCCAATTCCATGATGCTCCCCACCGAGAGTGAGTAATTCCTTCGTAGGCTCGCTGGTCGGTGAGGAGTTGGATGAGATTCATCATGTAATCTAGTTAGTTTTGTCAGGGCTTGATCCCTAGTATCCACTATGTTCTTAGATTGATGTTGCTATGACTTTGCTATGCTTAATGCTTGTCACTTTGGGCCCGGGTGCCATGAACTCAGATCTGAACCGTTTATGTTATCATCATTATATGCATGTTTTAGATCCGATCTTGCAAGTTATAGTCACCTACTATGTGTTATGATCTGGAAACCCCGGAGTGACAACAACCGGGCCCATTCCCGGTGAATAACGTAGTTTGAGGAGTTCATGTATTCACTATGTGTTAATGCTTTGTTCCGGTTCTCTATTAAAAGGAGGCCTTAATATCCCTTACTTTCCAATATGGACCCCGCTGCCACGGGAGGGTAGGATAAAAGATGTCATGCAAGTTCTTTTAATAAAGCACGTATGACTATTTACGAAATACATGCCTGCATTATATCGATGAGCTGGAGCTAGTGTCGTATCGCCCTAGATTATAACCGTCTCATGATGAATATCATCCAACAAGTCACCGATCCAATGCCTACGAACTTTTCCATATTGTTTCTGCTAAGTTACTACTGCTATCATCACTGTTACACTTGCTACAAAATTACTGCTATCATTGTTACTATTACCATTGCTGCTGTCACTAATATCAAAACTATCAAACTACTTTGCTACTGATCACTTCGCTGTAGATAATTAATCTCCATGTGTGGTTGAATTGACAACTCAGTTGCTAATACCTTCAAATATTCTTTGGCTCCACTTGTGTCAAATCTACAAATTTGGGTCGAATACTCTACCCTCGAAAACTGTTGCGATCCCCTATACTTGTGGGTTATCAAGACCTTTTTCTGGCGCCGTTGCCGGGGAGCATAGCTATATTTGTTGAATCACTTGGGATTATTCTCAATTTATCACTATGAAGAATCTGATGGATCCTAAGACTAAGATATTTCCCTCAAGTACGAGGGGAGGTAAGTAACTGCCATCCAGTTCTGCTTTAGATTCACCTTCTGTTATGAGTAAACTTGCAACACCACCACATGCTATTAATTCTGATATGTCTCAAGTTATTGATGATGCTACTTCTACTATGAATGATGCTTATGATGATGCTAGTACCTTGCTTGATAATGATGATGTGCCACTTGGTGAATTTCTTGATGAACAAATTGCTAGAGTAATACAACATGATGTTGTTGAATCTGATGATGAGCTTGAAACTGAATCTCCTGAAACACCTGCTAGAACTAGCCCTCCAAGATATGAATTGCCTAAGGTATCGGATGGTTATGTTATGAGTGAATAAACAACTAGATATATTCTTGAAAGTGCGTTAAGTCGACTAGAGGGGGGGTGAATAGGCAATTTTTATAAATTCTTCGCTGAGGAATTTCAGGGTGAGGAAATTCCTGAGTGAAGAACTACTTGCAGTGGAATAAGAACTCAGATGCAGACATGACATAACATAAGCATGGACATCATGATGAATTGAAAACAAGACACAGAGTACAGAAAGCGTAAGCACAGGATAAAACAGGATGAAGACAAACAGACTGAAGAAACTGAACTGAGGAAATTGGGAAAGTCTTCAGTCAAAGCCTTTAAACAGATATGAACAATTACACATCACAGTAATGAAGGAATGAAAGGGTTGAGGAAATAGAACCTGTAAGCTTGGTGAAGACAATGATTTGGTAGACCAGTTCCAACAGCTGTGACAGTTGTACGTCTGGTTAGGGCGGCTAGGTATTCAAACCTGAGGACACACAGTCCCGGACACCCAGTCCTGAACACACAGTTCAGGACACTTAGTCCTCACCATATTCCCCTTGAGCTAAGGTCACACAGACCTCGCCCAATCACTCGTGGTAAGTCTTCAGGTGACTTCCAAACCTTCACAAACTTGGTCACTCGGCGATCCACAATTTCCTCTTGGATGCTCTAGACCATGACGCCTAACTGTCTGGAGGATGAACATTCCTCAAAAGTAACAAGCGTTGGTTCCACACAAGAACAATCTCTTCAGTGATGCTCAATCACTTTGGGTTTGTAGGTGTTTGGTTTGGGTTTTTGGGTTTTTCCTCACTTGATGATTTCGCTCAAAGTCCTCGGAGGATGGGATGCTCTCAATGACAAGTGTCAGTTTCTCGCGGAGCAGCCAACCAGCTAGTGGTTGTAGGGGGCGGCTATTTATAGCCTAGGGAGCAGCCCGACATGATAAGACATAAATGCCCTTCAATGATATGACCGTTAGGTGGGTAGATATTTTTGAGACAGCTGGCGCGTAGCACAACAACGGTCGGAAATTTGGCTATCAAATTCCTCAGGGCTATCATGTTCCTCGCTTGTAGGCAATCCGCACTGGCGAATTCCTAACTCCGCAGTCAGAACAAATTCCTCAGAGACCAGAAGATCTTCATCTCTGGCACTGAAGAAATTGACTGAACTGTATGAGATTTCCAATGGCTTCACTCGAAGGGATTGGTAGGTGTAGGATTTTGAGATGAGCATCACTTGGAAACTTTTCCTTAGTTTTACCTCGACCCCTTAAACAGTACGGTGTTTCCTATGACTCAAGAAAGAGAAAATGAAACTATGAAAACAGAAGTTTTCACGCTTCATTTTCCTCATATGAATAACAAGTCTTCACGGTCACACCAATTTCTTCACTTTCAAAGTCTTCAGAAATCCAAAGTCTTCAGTCGAAGACATTCGTTTTTAGGGGTCGAATTTCTCTGTAAATATCAAAATCCTCATGGACTTATAGACCCGTGTACACTCACAAACGCATTAGTCCCTGAACCTATAAGTCTTCTATACACCAAAATCACTAAGGGGCAATAGATGCACTTACAATTCTTGCTTGTAATGATAGAGATGATCTAGAGAAATTATTATACAAGTATAAAGAAAAATCTCTGAATGCTAGAATGAAATGTGATCCTAAGTTTGCTACTTCACCTATCTTTATTGATGATAAGGATTATGAATTATCTGTCGACCCAGAGTTAATTACTTTGGTTGAATCTGATCCTTTCCATGGTTATGAAACTGAAACTGTTGTGGCACATCTCACTAAGTTGAATGACATAGCCACCCTTTTTACTCATGATGAGAAAACTCGCTACTATTTTATTCTCAAATTATTTCCTTTCTCATTAAAGGATGATGCTAAAGCTTGGTACAATACTCTTGCTCCTGGTTGTGTGCGTAGTCCCCAGGATATGATTTATTACTTCTCTAAAAATATTTTCCTGCTCATAAGAAACAAGCTACCTTACAGGAAACATTTAACTTTTCTCAAACTAAAGAAGAGAGTCTCCCACAAGCTTGGGGGAGGCTTTGCCAGTTACTTAATGCTTTGCCTGATCATCCTCTTAAGAAAAATGAAATAATTGATATCTTTTATAATGGACTAATCGATGCTTCTAGGGACTTCCTAGATAGTTGTGCTGGTTGTGTTTTCAGGGAACGAACTGTTGGACAAGCTGAAGAATTATTGAATAATATATTGAAAAATTATGATGATTGGACTATTCCTGAACCACCGGCTAAACCCACTCCGAAGAAGAGGGGTATATTATATCTCAGTCTTGAAGATATGCAAGAGGCAAAGAAATCTATGAAGGAAAAATGTATTAAAGCTGAGGATGTTAAAAATTTACCTCCTATTGACAAAATACATGGGTTTAATACACCACCAATGCCTAAGATGTACATAGTGAGGAATTTGCTTTTGAAGCAATGCACATTGAAGAGTAGAATCATGGAGATCTCCCCCTATATCTTGAATTCATACACGCATTCAACATAAGATATGAAGAATTTGAAATGCATGATGAAATATGGTGACTGATGCGATTCAGCATGCGTGCATTAACAAATATGAGGAAATAGCATGCAGAAGAACATAGCAAAAGTATCAGACCACCATCAGGTTTAAGTTTACAACTCGATCCAATAAAACTTCAGAAGAAGGAGAGTTGCAACTTAGAAAAAAACGCCCATATATAGAGACCCGCTTGATGACTAACTCAAATTTCTCCCCCTTTGTAATCGAATGACCAAAAGGGAGGAAAAGTGACGACTAAGGCCCCTGAAGAATATCATCACTGAGTCGACGAAGGAGCACCAACATTGTTGGGGTTAGTTGTTGATGTAGGGCCTGCCGCAGTGTCGTCCAAATCTTCATGCTCATCAGTCTCACGTGATGAAGAATATGAGATGGCTACCAAGGAAGGAACTTTGGTCTTCTTGAATTTCTTCGCTGCTGGTTGAGACCATTCAAAGTCCTGCTTGAAACCCATTTGCTTCAGATCTTCTTCACCATAGAGATGAGGCAGAACAACCCATGTACGATTGAATACTTCATGGAGGTAGAAGTGGGTTTTCTTCACTGCATTGTGTGTAGTAGTCATGTTGTCAAGAATAGAGCCAAACTGACGCTTAACCCATTTGTGGTTGTGATCGACCTTCTGGTGAAGACTGAGGGGAAGCTCACGATCAGTCATCACCCTTGGAGTTGTGCCTTGAGGATTTTGCTTTGAGGCATTGGTGGAAGAGTCATGAGTGTCAGAGTCATCATTGGTGGAATAAGATGCAGCTTTGCGGAACTGACCATCTAATGGACGAATGCCTTCATCAATAATAGCAGTAGCCTTTCCCTTTTCATCAGCTGAGGAAAATGTTCGCTTGAGGACTTCTATTGGGGGGCAAGTAACTAACGTGATTCTGCAAATCAGCCTTGTAGTTGATTGAAGACATTGATCTGAGGAATCTCATAATCCAGGGAGCGTAAGGCTTCAATTCAAAGGGAGACAATGCAGCGTTGGCCAGAGTCCTCATGAAGAAATCATGGTAGTTGATAGGAATGCCATGAATGATGTTAAATAGCAGATTCTTCATGATACCAACGACCTCTTCTTCATTAGAGTCGTGGCCCTTGATAGGACTCAGAGTCTTGGACAAGATGCGATATACAGTCTGTGGTACATACATCAATTCCTTCATGAGGAATTTGGTCCTTGAGGCTTGACCGGGCTTCAGCTGCTTCATCAACACTTGCATATAATGGTCAGTAAGTTCAGGTTCATGATATATACAATGTGCACCTTCAAGGGGAGGACTGACAGGCAGGGCATGAAGCCATTCAGATTCCGGTGCTTTGAAGTGAGTATTCTCTGTCATCCAGTCCAATACCCAAGAGTTACATACCTGTACTCCCTCCATTCCCGTGCCCATCTCCTCTCTATCCTTTGTATGCGCACCTTGCGCTGATTTTTGTCCTCCTTTCCATGTGTGGCCTCATCAGGAGTGCAATAATCCTTGTAAATGTCATCAAGGATCTCAAAAGCTATGTTGACTTCCAGCTTCTTTACTCCCTTCTGAGGTTTCTTTCCATTAGCCATTTTCTTCAGCTGAGGATTTTGAGCAGTTGAAGTCTCTGAAGAGGTATGCCATTTTTCTTCGAGGAACGCTGCAAATGAGTTAAGTTGATGAGAACCTAGTGATTCAGCAGCATACATGTGTACCTGTGAACAGAGTATAGGTGCGAAGAATTTGGAGAGGTCATATGCGTTCTCAGAAGTTTTTGCAAAATAACAAGTTTGAGGAATTTGACCAGATGTGTCTTGAGGAATTTCACTAAGCGTTCTTTGACTTAGGTTCTAGAGTTGTGTAGATTGAAAATCCACACAATTGAGGAATCTTGAAGAAAAACATGGCTTAGGAAACAGATCAAGAACATATGTTTATGTGGGGTGTTTAGAGTGTGAAGATTAAAGAATAAACACCTTTTGAAGATTTTGACAAAATCATTGGAATCAGTAAGGGCAGTAAAAGTAACTTTTAATTACCCTTGACGAAGTACACGACGAACTGGGAGTGTAGATTGGAAGTTCATCAGTGCAGATCTTCCACGCCCTAACTTGGCAGAGGAAGACGACTACGGTGGCGGCAAAGCAAAGAAATCCGCGGCCGGCGTGAGTACGACGACGACGAGGTCGAGGCAGTGAAGCTCTTCCTCACCAGCGACGATGAAGTAGCAGCGGCGCTAGATTTTGAGAGCTCGAGCAAGGAAGTGAGGTCAAGCGGAGTAAAAACAGACTGAGGAAGGGGAGGGGTATTTATAGCCACGGTGAAAAACTGCTCGTTCGAGGAAAATGGACGAACATGCCCCTGACCTTTCTCATCTGTGCGACATGTGTCACCCACGTACTGTGAGGTGGAGATCGTGTGAGATCGTGGGTGAATAGGTAAGTATTATCGTGGAATGTGGAATGGTTTGAGCGGCAAAAGCCGAAAATTCAGATATGCTTTTTTTAATGTTTCGTTCGCAAATTCTTCAGCTGACAAGGACACAGTGAAGATTTTGAACGGGTTTCAACTAGAACGCACATGAAGAATTTTTGAATAGACTAGGTTGAGTTTAGCACAGAGGAAGCAACTTGAAGGAATAACAATAAGTGAATGCTGTAGAGGACACAAACTCATATACATATATAGCCAATGAAGAAAAACGACGGAAACGGTGAAGACTTGCAAAGTTGAAGAATTTGAACAACTGAGGAATTTCAAAAAGAAGAAAAACTCAAATTGAAGATTTTCAACTTTTGTTGGTGGCATGACTGTAGCGACCAGACCTCAAACAGTCTGATCTCTGTGCTCCGGTGTCATCCCTGGATCAGTAATGCTGACACCACACAGTACTCGGAGGATTTATAGCAGAGTAGCAATCACACACTTATTACAACGAGTGTCTCAAAAGAGAACTTATTACAATAAATATGGCTTAAGGCCATCTAGTGATGATAACAGCGGAAGGCTTGGAAGATAAGTGAGTCCATCAACTCCAACGGCATCACTGAGTATAGAACCACGACGTAAAACTCCTCAATCGTCGTCTGAAAAGTCTGCAACATTAACGTTGCAGCCCGAAATGGGTCAGCACATGGAATATGCTGGCAAGGTAACACATAGAGAGTATTGGAATGCAACGGCTATACTATATGCATATTTGGCTGGTGGAAAGCTCTATGGTTACAGTTTTTGCGTAAAGCCAATTTTTCCCTACTTCAAAGGAATAAAATTAATTACTATCATGGTGGTTGTTAAACATTGCGAATGGTTGACAGCATTCTCAATCCCAATTAAGTAACATCATTAAACCCAACAATATTAATTTTAGAGTAACATGTTGAGATTCACATGAAAATTCAGGTACTAGATACTCAAGATGTCCATAACCGGGGACACGGCTAACCATGATTAGTTTATTACACTCTGCAGAGGTTTGCGCACTTTTCCCCACAAGACTCGATCGCCTCCGTTTGGTTTCTCGCACTGCAGGGTGTTTGAGAAGACGGATGGCCGAGACACAGTCTTTCAGAAGCGCTAGCACCTTACGACGGGTAGACCGGTACACCTACTTTCCCCTACATCTGCTAGTCTACCACTGTAAGAGTTCGCACAACTTAGTAAACTATGCCAGAGCCCATAATGGCTTGTGGCTGCACACGGAAGTTTCTAGTATGAATAATCTCATGATCCCTTTGAGCCTGGGTGGCGGTCCAAAAGAAAACAGGCAAGTCCTGGTAACCCCAGGTGCCTCAATCCACCCAGATGTGTGTTAGGTTGCCACCTTAGATAAACCCTTAATTATAAATCTCACATCTGTCATGGATTTCACTCACCCAATCCACGTCTACTAGCATAGCATGGCATAATAAGCAAACATAGAAGTAACTCCCAAAGGTTTGATAATAAACAGGTAATAGGTACTACCTCATCTACTTCCCATCCCACAGTTTAATTAGATCCTAATCATGCAATGTGTGAGGATTGATCTAATGCAATAAAACTGGGTTGTAGAAAAGGTATGATCAAAGTGTTACTTGCCTTGCTGATGATCCGCGAAACCTGGAGATTCAACGTAATAGGCGGCGCACTCCGGGTATTCTATCGCAGACAAACAACAAGCATACAATAAGTACTCATCTAATGCACAGGTAAAACTCAAATAGAAGATCTAACCAGAAAGTTCAACTTAAGAATCCTGGTTTGCAAAAGAATCAAATCGAACGAAGCAAAAAAAATCAAACGGTGAAAGAAAACAACTTCGTTCTAGTAATCTGGATCTAGGGCAAATTTTACAGTAGCAAAAACATGTTTAAGTTGATTATTCGGAAAGAGGGTTTCGAGACGAAACTCCAGGCGCTTGAATCGCCTGATTCCGATAAACGAGCGAAAAGTTATACTAAAACGAAAATCGGATCAGAAATCACGATCAGAAAATAACCGCGGAAAAATCCGATGAAAAACAAAAACAACAAACAGATTTTTTTTAAAAACTGCATGGAAAACGAGGCGGCGGCGAACCTCGAAAGGCGCGCGGCTCCGGTGGCGGCTAAGGCGGCGGCTGGGCTAGGGTTTCGGTAGGCGGCGGGGTGGGCTCTCCTCGGGCCGGCTCGGGCGCTATTTAAAGGCCCCCGGGCGGAGGTTTCCTGGCCGGGTACGACCCGGAGTCGGTTACGCGTTTTTTTTAATCCGCTCGGAAGAAAAGTAAAAAGAAATACTAAACGGACTCCAAAAATCACGAAATAAATTTTGCCGGGTTTCTAAAATCAAGCCCGATAAAGTGAACATTTATCTGGGCCCAAACTACAACTTTGAAAAACGCGCATTTTTCCTAAATTCAAATAAAAATACCGAAAAACTCCGAAATAAAACTTATTTGATTTTTTTATTAAATCCTCAATATTTCTATATTTTGGGAAAGTCATTTTATTCCCTCTCTATTTTTGTAATAGAAATAATTGATGATAAAATAAATAAAATCAAATGATCCTGTTTACATAATTTGAGAAAACTCAAATATGTAAATAACGAAATCCCCAACTCTCTCCGTGGGTCCTTGAGTTGCTTAGGATTTTCTAGGATCAAAACCAAAAGCAAAATAAAATATGATATGCATGATGACCTAATGTATAACATTCCAAATTGAAAATTTGCGATGTTACAATGACCCACCGTATAAGAATGATGATTTCAAACGCCACATACAATTGTCGTAGGGCTCTAAGAATCAAATTCTTCGTTAATTTATTCACACTTAGAGGGTTAGTCTTCATTGATTGAAGAAATATGTTACTTCATGTGTTGCACATCTAAGTCATCAATTTTGCATAAGTGTTAGGATGCGTGTCCTTTTCAAAGGACATTCGAAGATTCTACGATATTTAGATCACACCGCAACTTGCTAAATCTCTTCTCATCCAAGGGCTTTGTGAAGATATCGGCTAGCTGTTCTTCAGTCTTCACGTGCTCGATGGAGATATCGCCCTTCAACACATGATCACAAAGTAAATGATGAAGGATCTGAATGTGCTTTGTCTTCGAGTGCTGAACTGGGTTATGAGCAATCTTGATGGCACTCTCATTGTCACAATAGAGTGGCACATTCTTCACATTGATGCCGTAGTCCTTGAGAGTTTGCTTCATCCATAGCAATTGATCACAACATGATCCAGCAGCAATGTACTCAGGTTCAGCGTAGTAGAAAGTGATACGCAGTTCTGTTTCTTCGAAGACCAACAAACCAAAGATCGCCTGAGGAAATGACATGTGCCTGTTGTTGACTTGCGGTCCACACGATCACTAACATAGTCAGAGTCTCAATATCCAATGAGGTCAAAAGCCGAGCCCTTGGGATACCATAATCCAAGTGTTGGAGAGTGTGAGCTAGATATCGAAGAATATGCTTCACAGCCTTATGGTGTGATTCCTTCGATGTAGCTTGAAAGCGGGCACACATGCAAACACTAAGCATAATATCTAGCCTAGATGCACATAAATATAATAAAGAACCAATCATGGAGCGGTATACCTTTTGATCAAAGTCAATACCGTTTTCATCAGTGCATAGATGGCCATTTTCGGGCATAGGGATTTTGACGCCTTTGCAATCTTGCATGCCGAATTTCCTCAATACATCCTTTAGGTATTTTTCCTGAGATATGAATATGCCATTGCGTTGTTGACGAATCTGAAGACCTAAGAAGAATTTCAATTCTCCCATCATAGACATTTAATATTCTTCACTCATCATGTAGGCAAATTCATCACTGTAACGTTGGCTGGTACAGCCAAAGATGATATCATCAACATATATTTGGGATTTTTTTTCAAAACTATCATGTTTTTTGTAGCAATTTTAGAAACTATAGCACAGAATGAAAAAAAATGCAAAACTATGACCCTATCGGCCTCGTGTGGGCCGAAGCTGGCTTTTCGACCGCGCTTTGGCCGAAGACATGCGAACCTGGGCCAAAAAGTACGTGTCGGTGAGGGCCCGGCCGAAAATAGTAGTTTCGGCCTCCCGGCGGCCGAAATGGGCTGTTTTCAGCCACCCCGCGACCAAAGTGGGCCTTTTCGGCATGGCGTCGGCCGAAGTGGTTTTTGGCCAGCGGTTGACCGAAAAGGTGCGGATAAGCCCGCACCGTCTCCTTCCTCTCGCTCACCTTTGTTCTTTTCCTTTCTCTCTCTTGTTCTTCTCTGCACCTCGCCACCCCGCGCCGATCTCCTCCATTTACCACCCATTTGCACATCTAACCCACAGAATCGGTAGATCGTAGCAATCCCTGCCGGCCTATGGTGTTATTTTTTGCTATGGGATAGTTTTTGATGCGTTTGAGGAGGAGGAGCCATGGTGGGAGGAGGAGCCATGGTGGAGAGGAGGATGGGCATAGGATGAAATATTGTCCCGACCTGAATAAAGATGGTGCTTCCACATCGAAGAGTGCTTCCACATTGACGGTTGCGACAACAGGAGCAAGAGGCGGACGTGGTCGTGGCAGTCAAGGCCGAAGGGGCGGACGAGGAAGAAATAACTCACAAGCTATATAATGTGTCGTACTGTGTTTCAATATGTAATATGCCAGGACTATGTTTTAATATGTAATATGTCAGGACTATGTTTTAATTTGTAATATGTCAGGACTATGTTTTAATTTGTAATATGTCAGGACTATGTTTAATTTGTAATATGCCGTACTATGTTGTAGTTTTTAATATGTTTGTACTATGTTTTATTTGCACCCGAGAGTTGGTGTTTGAATTGCAGATATGTCTTCGTATCCGTTGCTTAATGGTAACATCGATAGAAAGCACCGGGGCGCCCTTATGGAAGCGGGCAAGAACTTAGACGTGTTGGTCACTGGTACCCCAAAGACTAACTTGATGACACACGATTCATGGGTTGATAGGTATGTGTGCATATAATGGAATCCATATAATGACTTACCATGTTTGTCATACTTTTCATAGCCGCCAACAATCTATTTATTTTGTAGGTTAAATTGGGCCCCTTGGCACGACTGGTTGAGGGTACATTGGATGAGTGGGTTGATGGTCCGGACTTAGATGAGGCAGGTGAACCATTGCAGTTACACAAGAGGCAAGTGAAATGTTTCTCTTATGACAAGTCACTCCTTACCTTCTTAGTAGATAGATGGAGACCAGAGACACATACGTTTCACTTTCCCTGGGGAGAGATGGTGCCTACTTTATAGGATGTGTCTTAATTGTTGGGATTACCTCTGGCCGGTGATGCCATAGGTCCCTTAGAGGCAGAATCTGGTTAGCAAGCAGCGATGCAGACCCGTTTTTTGGCTGCGGTGCCGACTGCTAGGGCCATAGACAACGATCCTCAGGGGCCTCTTTTTAGATGGTTGAGCCAGTTTCAGGTAACCTTCACGGCCACTTAAACAAATGTTTTTTTAGTTCCCTAATGTTCATACAATCATTACGTTTCTATGTAGATTGTCTCGTTAGGATATCCCGATGTTCAGTTGTCGGAGGCACAGATTGACCGGTCCCTAGAGGCATATATTCTTTGGCTGTTCGGCAAGACGATGTTTACGGAGAACCACGTGACCACTGTCGATGCACGACTCATTGGTATTGCACGAGAGATAGCTGACGCATGTTGCCCTGGGGATATTCTGCAGAGGAGTTTTGGTTCTGCTGTGTTAGCGGCTACGCACAGAGGCCTGTGCAAAGCTTGCATGTTGAAGTCTAGAAAATCTAGTCTTGTTGGATGTCCATTGTTGTTGCAGCTCTGGTCATACGAGAGATTCCCTATTGGACGACCCTATGTCTACGTTGATAAACCTTTTGGTCTGGAGGACTTAGCTGGGGCTTATGTGCCTGCTATCAGCGACTTGCCTACTATGGGATCTGTTTGGGCACGGCGAGAGGTACTTTTATATTAAGTAATAGTTAATTCAATTATTTCTTGCCATTCAATAGTATTACTAATGCTTAATTTTTGTCATGCATAGAGACAGTTTGCGCATAGCCAGGTTAGGGGATGCTACCTGTCCTTCACGACATAGTTTGATTGTTTACATGAGGATCAAGTTATCTGGGAGCCATACTTGCCTCAAGCTATATCATCGAGGTGCCCAGTTGGGATTTCTGGATTGTGCACTAGAGATCGGCACTATTGGATGACCAAGGCTAAGTTGGTGTTCGACGTGACGGTTGAGGAGATGGCTCTTAATAGGGTGATGAGATAGTTTGGTCTATATCAAGAGCCTGAGATTCCAGATATTCCACATTTGCCAGAATACGTGCACAAGTAAGTACTAATACTATTTTAGTTGTCAGCTCTGCATTCATAATATACCTAATCATGTATCATGCATGTCAATCTCAGGGACAGTCGCCTAGGAGGAAACAAGTCCATGGCTTATTGGCTTAACAACATTACCCCTTATGTTGATGAATGGACTACCGCGCCGACAAATTTCTTGGGTGAGGTTCGGCCCTTTAACTGGGAAATGTTCGGGTTGTATCTGCAGCGTTACCGGCATACAATGAGGATCTACTTGGTTCCATCAGCTGCTCCTGATTAGATCGAAGCCCTTCTCACCAGCGATATGTATCCAACTGCCTTTGTTGTGGGAACCAGACACCGCGCGGTACATGCCTTGGTTCTCATATGTTAAGTCTTTTGTTAACCTGGCCATATTCGCTTGGTTATCTATTCATGGTGTCTATCATAAAACAAGGATATAATTGGTTAACTCTTCATGTACAGGGTGACTTGACAGTACATGCGCGAGAGGAGGTTTCCGCCTTAATGCAGCGCTTTCAGAGGGGAGAAACTATCCCACCGCGAGATGGCGTCTCATGGTTGAGGCATCTTGATGACAAGCTACGCGGGATTTATGCAGCTGTTATGTGTAGATGGTCTTCGGATGTTGCACTTCCTCCTCCAGCACATCGTCCGCCACGTCCCTCTATACAGCATTCGTAACCACGACCCTCTGTGTACCATTCAGAACCACGACCCTCTGTGCACCGTGCAGAACCTCATCCTTCACAGCCAGGGAGCTCTTCCTGGCATCAGCCACCTCCTTCACAGCCAGGGAGCTCTTCCTGGCATCAGCCACCTCCTTCACAGCCAGGGAGCTCTTCCTGGCATCAGCAGATGGAACTAGGTAACATTACTCACTACATTCTTTTCAACAGTGTAGTAATCGTTCCTGCATTCTCAGCAGTCACTGATGCTTACTGGTGGTGCTTCGTTCATGCATTTGTATCAATTTTACATGTTTTACTTTACCGCATGCGGCAACCAGTCGCAACCGTTCATGCATCCAATGCAGTCACGGATGCTTAGTGGTGGTGCTTCGTACTTTGAGGGCGAGGGCGAGGATGATGACCAAGCTACAAACATTTATGGCTTCTCGCAGACAGTGTTTCACACTCCACCACCACCACTGCCGCAGGAGACACAGACCGTGACAGACGAGGTTAACAATGGTTGTGGTTATCGCGAGCCTCGTCCACCGCCTCAATGCTTATCGCCTTCCGGTCCTCGCCCGAGGAAGACCCAGACTCGTCGTCATCCCCCGCAGTGATATGCTTATCTATCTATGTATGACTCATTATCTATGTTAGTTTTAGACTATTCACAGCGGTGAGTCAGTATTTATGTATGTGTTACCATCGCACTTGCTTCTATCTGATTAGGAGACATATATTGTTTTATGTATGTGAGAGACATATTACTATTAATTCACATTCTTATTCAAGTTACATTTCCAAAGAGACTACAACCGATAATTAAGATACAAGTACATCTGAATTAAACGGTGCGGCTGAACTTGTGCAATACATCTTACATACTACAAAATGAAATTCAGATAGAACATAATGCCCTACAATAATACAGTACAAACGAATAATGCAAGTACATCTGAATGAAACGGTACAACTGGAATACATCTTACATACTACATGAAGCCATCATCATCATCCTCCGTTGATGCAGCCCTCTTGCCCTTCGATGATGCGGTCCTCTTGCCCTCCATTGATGCAGAACTCTTGCCCTTGGTCGATGCAGAACTATTGCACTTTGAGGATGCAGAACTCTTGCCCTTGGACGATGCAGAACTCTTGCCCTTCGACGATGCAGAGCCCAGAAACGGCGACATGAAGATATCATCTTCGTCCTCGCTCTCCTCAGTCCATAAAAATGTATTCTTTGCTGCAGTCCTTCTGAAAGTTTCACTCTTCGGCTCCAGTACCTTCTTCCACCTTTCATGCAACCTAAGAAGTTCTTTACGTCCTTTCAGGCCACCCAGACCTACGTAATTCATGAGCCAACTCATTCATTATGGTGTCACTACCGACGAGTTCGTCCCATGGAACTATCCTATTGTCCATCCTGATATCGGTAGCTAGACTCAAAAGTGTCCTGCTCATCTCAGGGTGAAAACTACGATCAAATGGATAATGGGACATCTCGACTACACTACACTGGAATGCTTATCCACCTCCGTCTGAAGGGGATTTTATAGATAGAGAGGAGAAAATGGCAGGAAAGAATGACTGCGGTATGCGGGAACATCTGGCGAGAAGGGGTTGGCGGGAAACGGGTGGCGGGAAGGAGTTGGCGGGAAAATACATTTCGGCCTAATGTATGAGCCATGCAACTTCGGCCTACACTAGACCAAAAAGGACTTTTCAGCCTACACTTGACCACAAAGTGTATTTCGGCCTACACTTGACCAAAAAGTCTATTTCGGCCAAGTGGTGGCCGAAAACAGCCATTTCGGCCAGGTCCCCGCCTTTTCGGCCAAGGCAAGGCCGAAAAGCCTATTTCGGCCTAGTGGTGGCCGAAAACACCCATTTCGGCCAACACGTGGCCAACGGGGTGCTAGTTTTGATTTTTATCCACATCATGCAATATTTTTCGAATTTGCTATAAAATACGTCATAGTTTTGAAAAAAATATATTTGGCACACAAATAATTCATGATCATAAGCTCCGGTGAAAAGAGTTGGGTCAAGTGAACCGGGTTTGAAGCCTTTCTTCATGAGGAATTCCTTCAAAGTATCATACCACGCCCGAGGGGCCTGCTTGAGGCCATAGAGGGCCTTATTGAGTCTAAAGACTTTGTCGGGATGCTTTGGATCCTCAAAACCCGGGGGTTGAGCAACATATACTTCTTCCTCAAGCTTACCATTGAGGAATGCACTTTTCACATCCATTTGATATAAGATGATATTATGATGGTTAGCATAAGCAAGTAATATGCGAATCGCTTCAAGTCTAGCAACAGTTGCAAAAGTTTCATCGAAATCAATTCCTTCAACCTGTGTGTAGCCTTGAGCTACAAGTCGTGCCTTATTCCTCACCACAAGGCCATTTTCATCTTGCTTGTTGCGGTTGATCCATTTTGTGCTGATGATATTGTGCTTGCGAGG